>NC_060285.1:20400632-20585321 GCF_021613505.1 Equus quagga
GCGGCGGGCGGCGGGCGGCGGGCGGGCCGGGTGGGTGGGGCGCGGGCGGCCCGGGCTTGTTGCGAAATGAGTGAAGTCACAAAGCGGCGGCCCGATCGGCTTGGAGGCGCGCGGCGACCTCCCCGCGGACGCGACGCCGGGGCTACTGGGCTGCTGTGGCCGGGCTCCTTTCGCTTTTGGTTCGGACTCTCCGGGGTGGGAGGGTCGGCGCGGACAGGCTGCGCGGGGGGCGCCGGCGGGGATGCCTGCCCTGGCCGTCCCAGCGCGCCCGGCCGCCCCGCTCTTGCACAACTCCGGAGCAACAGATGGAGTCCTCCGGCCACTCCTTCCCTCGGGGTTTCCGGGGTACCAGGCCTTGAACCCCGAGAACTTCCCCTCCGAGGTCCCGCCGCCCGCGCGTCGCGGGGGAGAGGGTGGCCACCGTGTGGTGACATCCACCGCATCCTGCCGCGCTGTTTCTGCTCCTGCTGCAGGGGTGGGGACAGAGTGTCAGGTGACTTTCCCCAGGCCACGAGGCACCGATGTGACGCCCACCTAGACACTGTCCCCCTCAAAACCAAGTGTGTGTAGGGGCGTGTGGGGGCGGGATGGGACGAGCTCGAGCGGAGCCTGGACGGCTCCGTGCGCTGCCCACACTTCTGCTTTCCGCCAGAGCCGACCTGGAGAATTTGTTTCCTAGAAATTAGATTTCGCTATCTCCTCTCACGGATCAGGGTTAGCCGGGGCTAGAAGCCATGACCTAAGATGAGTAATGGTGACGTGATACGTTTCAAACCCTGCCAAAGAGGTTTGTGTTCAGGAGGCGCCTGCAAGCGTAGCGATTTTGAGGTGTAGTTTAGGGATTCTGAGCCCAGGTATGTGGCCGAGGTCATTGCATTCATTTCAGCCGTATAAACGTTTCTTGGGTACCACACCCTGCGGGGGGGGGGACAGGATACAAAGATTAAATAGTTCCATGGGGTCCAGGAGACTGACATATCAAAATAAAATAAAATGGTATGCAATATTAAATAGGAAAAGATAAAAAAATAAAATAGAGTTATGCACAGAGCTGAAAGGCAGCGGCCGGCGCGCAGAGGAAGAACCACGGACGTTTCCCTGGCAAGCGATGTTACAGCTTTAAAAGTACGTGATTGCTCGCCGGGTAAAGAAAGGTGAGACTAGCGTTCCAGGCCGAGGAAACAGCGGAAACAGCAAGAGAAAATGCATAAACAAGTGAAATTGCTTGTTTTTCCGGAAAAACAAGTGAACTTGTTTTCTGGAAAAGAACTCGATTTCTGGAGAAACAAGTGGAATTGCTTGTTTTTCTGGAACTAGAAAAGCATTCAAATAAGTATAAGGCAGAGAATGGAGAGGTGGGCACAGAGGCCGTGTCTCCAGAGCCTTGCTAAGAATCTTGGGGTTTTGGTTTTGTTTTCACTTGGGCTGTGAGGAGAGTGTAGGAACGTGGACGGACTTGTCTTTCGGGAGATCTTTGTGGCTGGGGGGGAGCGACTCCCACACTGAATAAAGGGGGAGCTTCCAGGCTTTTAAAACACCACCAAAGCAGCCATCCATGGCGGTCCATTGCACATCTCCACCTAGGTTTGTAAGCTCTGAAAACCGCTCTCTTCCCTGGTTTTCCTTCCTTTTCCCCACGCCCTCCCTTTTCTTTTTTGCCTACTCTACTACTGATTCATCTGATTTTAAAAACCTTCCCTGCGGCAGAGGAGTTATGACATTAAGTGGAATTCACCTGATCATCTTATCTTTTGCTGACGTAATTAATTCCCTTAAGCAACCCAACTGGCTAATCACTTTTAACACAAACATAATTACAAGAATTGTCTGGCTATAATGGCAATAGGTATTTCGTAGTTTAAAATATGTATACATGGATATATTTAAAGCATGTATATAACTATAACTATAACTAACCGAACATATGTACATATGGTGTCATGCAGCCCTGAGAAGCACAGAGTTGCTTTCCCTTCTAAAAGCATTCAGTACCATAGATTGTATAACGTTCTCTGTTTGGAATAGTAAAGTTTTTATGGTAAGAAATGCAGGGGCCGGTCCCCTGGTGCAGTGGTTAAGTTCACGTGCTCCACTTTGGCAGCGTGGGGTTTGCTGGTTCGGATCCTGGGCACCAACCTAGCACTGCTCATCAAGCCATGCTGAGGCAGCGTCCCACAAAGAAGAACTGGAAGGACCTACAACTAGGATATACAACTATCTACTTGGGGGCTTTGGGAAGAAAAAAAGAAAAGAAAGAGGAAGATTGGTAATGGATGTCAACTCCGGGCCAATCTTCCTCACCAAAAAAGAAAAGAAAAGAAAAGAAAATTTAAAAACCCCACATACCTTAAAAACAATAGAAATGCAAAAGTCCTAGAAAACAACCTTACTGGTGAAGGAAACCAGAATATGTCACCCCAAAATATACCTCTCTGACATAAGAATTATTTTGAGCTGAAGGCAATTAAGAAGCAGGAAAGGCTCTCTCTTCTTCCTTTAAAGGCAGGATATAAATTCCCCGTACCGGAGATGACTAGACTCTCAGCCCACAGAGAGCACCAGAGGAATCTACAAACAAATCTTACTCCATTAGTTTCCTCCCATATATTTACCTTCCCAGTTTCCCACGCTTGGAAGCCTTTTACATTTTCCTTTGTCCTGTCATTTCTGTACAAATTTATTGTTCCTTTGTTAGGATGCTATATACACAAGCCACCTCTTTGACTTATTCATCCCTGAGTTTCTCCCATGTATATATGAGATATACATATTAATAAACTTCCGTTTGTTTTTCTCTTGTTAATCTGCTTTTTGTTAACAGAGACCCAGCTGAGAATCTAGAAGAGTACAAGAAAAAATATTTTTCCTCCCCTGCACTGGGTACCTTTAAGATATATAGTAAAGAGGCTGGCCCGGTGGCGCAGCGGTTAAGTTCCCACGTTCTGCTTCTCGGCGGCCCGGGGTTCACCAGTTCGGATCCCAGGTGTGGACATGGCACCACTTGACACGCCATGCTGTGGTAGGCGTCCCACACATAAAGTAGAGGAAGATGGGCACAGATGTTAGCTCAGGGCCAGGCTTTGTCAGCAAAAAAGAGGAGGACTGGCAGTAGTTAGCTCAGGGCTAGCCTTCCTCAAAAAAAAACCCAAAAAAGATATATAGTAAAAATTGTGCTTCTTCCCTTGAAATGATTCCTGACTTTCTCTCTGTCAAAGGAAGTTAGACTGACTCAAAGTAAGGGTCTCAATGGACTGTCCTTTTGAGGATGAAGTCATTCTTCCTTGGTGGCCACCATGTATTGAAAGGCGGAATATCAGCCCCTCTTTATGGGTGAGGAAGCTGAGGCTCAAGGTCACGCAGCTAAGGAACAGAGATGCAGAATTGAATCCAGGCCTATCGGAATCAAAAGCCTGCAGCCCTAACCATTGGGAGGAACTGTCTTACTCTTCTAATTCCTCAAACTCCAGCATTACAGGAGGAAACTCCTTAAAAATATATGTAGCTATCATTTATTTTTGTGTTTTTGTATATGTGTATGTATTTGTGCATGGATATATTTATGCAATTTGAAAAACTTGCACTATATTATATAACAAATAATTGAGAAGCATCCATAATTTCCTACCAAGTCAACTTTCTCAGTTTCTTAGTTTCTGTTTGGTTCTTACTCATAGGAATATTCAAGATCAAATTATAGTTACAAATTTGTAGCTTGATTATCTTTTTGTTTGTTTGTTTGTTTGTTTTGTGAGGAAGAGTGGCCCTGAGCTAACATCTGTGCCAATCTTCCTCTGTTTTTCATGTGGGATGCCCCCATACCGTGGCTTGACAAGTGCTGCTAAGTCTGTACCCAGTATCGGAAGCTGTGAACCCTGGGCCACCAAAATGGAGCATGCGAACTTAACTACTCCGCTGGGCCGGCCCCAAGTAGCTCGATTGTCTTTATGTATTAAGTATCTACTCCATGCTGTTACAGTCTTCGAGTTACCACTTTTAATTACTCTATATTAACCCACCAAATTAATGAACTATAATTTACTTCACTGCCCCAATGCTAAACATTTATGCTTATCTAGTTATTTCTCTATTTTAATTAATTTATTTATTTTTATTTTATTTATTTTTTTAAAAGATTTTATTTTTCCTTTTTCTCCTCCAAAGCCCCCTGGTACACAATTGTATATGTTTTAGTTGTGGGTCCTTCTAGTTGTGGCCTGTGGGATGCTGCCTCAGCATGGCCTGATGAGTGGTGCCATGTATGCGCCCAGGATCCAAACCGGTGAAACCCTGGGCTGCTGAAGCAGAGCGCGCGAACTTAACCACTCGGCCACAGGGCCAGCCCCTGGTTTTTTTTGTTTTTGTTTTTGTTGTTTTGAGGAAGATTAGCCTTGAGCTAACATCTGCCACCAATCCTCCTCTTTTTGCTGAGGAAGATTGGCCCTGAGCTAACATGTGGTGATCGTCCTCTATTTTGTATGTGGGATGCCGCCACAACATGGCTTGATGAGCAGTGTGTAGGTCTGCACCTGGGACCTGAACCCACAAACCTTGAGCCACTGAAGTGGACCATGCAAACTTAACCACCACACCACTGAGTCAGCCCTGGGCCCCCAAAGCAGAGCACACTGAACTTAACCAGTACGCCACAGGGCCGGCCGCTCCGTTTCTGTATTGTTAGTCTTACCTAGTACTGTAGCCATAAAATACTACTCAAGATTTTAACTTATACTTCCTTTTAAAGCTATCAGTTCTTTATTGCATTGTTGTGATAGAGATCACTAGTTACCCGATGCAGCATCCATTTCCCCTTCCTCTTTGGTAATAAATCCCTAATTTAGAGTGGGGCACATTCTGTCCCATACAAAAAGATAAGCTTTCTTAGCTTCTCTTGCAGGTAGGGGTGGCCATGTGACTTGGTTCTGGCCTATGGCACATAATAAGAAGTGTTATGTGATATAAGAAGGATGCATAAGGGAAGCTGGCTTGCAACATGATGGGATGGCTGGACCCCAGCAGCCATCTTGGAGTATGCAGTCACCAACCTTGAAGAGAGAAGCCATAAGTGAGGATAGTAGAGCAAAAAAGATGGGTGCCGTAGTCCCTGCTGACATTGTGGAGCTACTGAGGCAGCCCTGGATTGCTTACCTCTGAGCTTCTTTTATGTGAAAGAGAAATAAACTTCCATCTTACTTAAACACTATTATTTGGGGAGTTTTCTCTTACGTGTAGCCACAATTAATACTTCCTATATTAGTTGATTTACCACATCCCCATTATGATGTCTCTAAATCTCAGGTGCCCGGTTGTTCAATGGGTTATATTCCTGGAAAACTGAGTATAAATTCATCTTTCTAAATAACACCAACTTTGAAGTATATAATGAATCCTCTCATAAATTACCCCATAACGTATCCCTTCTGTAAATCTGGATTTGCATATGCTAAATTTGCTTAAGACACTTGATTGTTTCTTCTACCAGGTCATGATAATTTTACAAACTCAAACTCTGGTCTCTTTGTTCCCCTCTTAAAGTGTGTTTTTACATCCTTAGAGTTTCTACTTTAAGGCAACACATATCCTGGATTGATTACTAGACCCTGTATTTGAAAAATTATTTTTAGAAATAATTTTAGGTCTTGAATGATATCGCCTTTCTGTGGAGAGAATTTTGTTTATTTCTTGCCAGCCCTGGGGAAACTTGCTATTCAGCATCATCTGGACCCCATTTTAGGGCTTGAGGTTTTCTGCACCGCTCAGCTACCTTGAAGCCAGACTTGCGGTATATATGAGTGCTGATTATTTCTTATTCTCCTTTACTTCCATCCCACGGCCTTGGCCTCCACGGCTTATTCCCCTAGACCATACCTAGAAAGTATTTGAAAGCCCTGCTCAGTGGCATCTCCTGACTAGCAGACACCCCCAGGCAAAAACAGCCCCAGAGCTGGGCTCACGCCTCTGGATTTCTGTTCTCTTTAGAGATCTTGGCCCAAAAACTCCTCATTCAGTTGTCTCAGTTTCCCAGTCCAATAGGATTAGAAGCAGAAGCCGGGGCATTGCATTAGGTCCATTTCTTTTATTAAGAATAAATTGTCATCTTTCTTGCAAAAGCACCTTTTAAAAATTCACAGTTCCGTAGCTTGGTCACTTTTCATTACTTAACTCTTTCACATCAGATAAAAAAGTATAAAAATTAGCATTGGTAATTCCATTTCTCTCAAGTCGTTACTTATTCTATATACTTTTATTCACAGGCAGTAAAAATTTCAATTTCTCTATTCTAAAAGTTGCAGGGGCTGGCCTGGTGGCTTAGCGGTTAAGTGCACACCTTCCACTTTGGTGGCCTGAGGTCCGCCATTTTGGATCCCAGATGTGGACATGGCACCGCTTGGCAAGCCATGCTGTGATAGGCGTCCACATATAAAGTAGAGGAAGATGGGCACGGATGTTAGCTCAGGGCCAGTCTTCCTCAGCAAAAAAGAGGAGGCTTGGCAGATGTTAGCTCAGGGCTGATCTTCCTAAAAAAAATAAATAAATAAAAGTTGCAGTACCCCCTCTCCTTGAATGTAAAATGAACTTAGCAACTTGTTTCAGAAGACGAGAGTAGGGGAAGGGAAATAAAATATTCTTACAGAGGAGAAATCTGTCAGACACCACTTTAACCAGAGGGTCAAAGTTAACATCATCAGTAATAAATTGATATTCTGTATATTGATATAATATGATATCATAATATGATGTGATGAGAAGGTACTTTACCTCTGTAGTATTTTCCCCAAAACCCCTTCCCCCCAGTCTAACCAGGAGAAAACAAGACAAACGCAAATTGAGGGCCATTCTACAATATACCTGATTAGTACATTCAAAGGTGTCAAGGTTGGGGCTGGCCCCGTGGCCGAGTGGTTGAGTTCGCGCGCTCTGCTGCAGGTGGCCCAGTGTTTCGTTGGTTCAAATCCTGGGTGCGGACATGGCACTGCTCATCAAACCACACTGAGGCAGCGTCCCACATGCCACAACTGGAAAGACCCACAACGATGAATATACAACTATGTACTGGGGGGCTTTGGGGAGAAAAAGGAAAAAATAAAATCTTAAAAAAAAAAAAGTGTCAAGGTCATGAAAAACAAGGAAAGACTGAGAAACTATCACAGACTAGAGGGACCAAAGGAGACTTGATGTCTAAATTCAATCTGGTATCCAAGTTTGGATCCTGAAACAGAAGAAGGACCTAGTGGGAAAAGTAGTGAAATTAGAATAAAGCCTATAGCTTAGTTAATGGTAATGTGTCAATGTTAATTTCTTAGTTTTGACAAGTGTACCATGGTTATGTAAGATGTTAATATTAGGGAAAACTGGGTCAAGTGTGTGGGAATGCTCTATGCTATCTCTGCAGCTTTTCTATAAATCTAAAATTATTCCAAATATTGTTTAAAGTTATAGTAATTTAATTACCAGTACTCAATGTTAAGGTCTCATATTTAAAATCTCACATTTCATTAGTCACCTTATGACAATGTTATGAGGTTCTAAATTATACTGTAGAAGCAGAAAACATACATTGTGGCAGGAATGATTAGATGTGCAAATGGAATGAAAGATCCCTGCTCCTTTTCCATTGTGTAGCTCTTACCAGGAAGGGGCTTCACAGGCAGGGACTTCATTTCCTTCTGGCGGGATCAGAGGACTAGTTCTCGCCAAGCGAAGACGTGAGTCACTTCCCAGGCCGGATTGTGAAAAAGTGGGTGTGCTTTCTTTACTTTCTCTATTCTCCCATCAGCTGGCTGGATGCCAGCGCCTACCATGACCTTGGAAGTCACATGTTGTGGATACAATGTCAACCTAGGTCCCTGAACAGCTTTGTGAAGCAAAGCGCTCGACCCAAACCCCACACCCAGCCATTAAGAGACACTCCTTTGGATCTTTACATAAATACAAAACTGAAGCCCTCGAGATTTCTGTGTTTATCTGCCACGGCGGCTCACATTACCTTAACTAAAAAATACATCCATTTAATTTGAGTCCCCCACCTTGTCTAACTCATCTGGACTAGTGAACATTACATGGTATTTCTAGATTCCCAGAGAGGGTCAGGCAGATAACAGACACTGCTATGAACAGCAAACAAATAGAGAAGAACTAAAGTGAATAAAAATTATGGTAATTCAAAACATTTAGAATTAAGTCAAAATATATTTTTCAATGAACGGCGTGGTCACAGGGAGCATTACACCAAGTGGCATGTCCCTATGCTTCCCCTTTCAAGCCTTTTGAAACAGTCAAGGAAATTTATCTGAGTGAATATGTATAATCATTGCTACAAGAAAAAGGACGCACGTACTAACGTGCATCACCTCTTTAAAAGGCACCGTGCATAAGTTCTACTTTCCCTTTTATGATCAGGAAGAAACTTAAAATATGCTCTTGAGGTTAGGAGCTGGGTAGAATCTCTTCCCTGTATTCCTGGTTCTGGCAAAGGGACACTGTCACAATGGGGATGTCAAGACCTGGGTGTTGGTCACCATGTGAACGTCCCTCTGCATACGTGTGTGTGTGTGTGTGTTTATTATGGCAGGGGCCCCTAAGCTGTGAATGGATTCTGGGCCCCATTCCCAGGAGTGGAAGAAGTCGCCTGACTGTATACAAAGGCAGGAAATGTCAACGTGTTCTCCATATGTTTTGAAATAGGACAGAGGTTACATGGCAAGTCAGATTTTTTTGATGCCTAAACTATACTCACTTGTACATAATTAACCTTTTTTGTGTGTGCAAGGAAGATTGACTCTGAGCTAATATCTGTACCAGTCTTCCTCTATTTTACATTGGACACCGCCACAGTGTGGCTTGATGAGTGGTGCTTGGTCCACACCTGGGATCTGAACCTGTGAACCCTGGGCCGCCTAAGCAGAGTGTGTGAACTTAACCACTATACCACCAAGCCAGCCCATAATTAACCTTTTAAGATATATTGTTTGTTTTCTTTTTAGATTGTTCATCAGGCAAACTTTCTTCTAGGTATTCTCCTAGAGTGTAAGCTCTTGGAGGGCAAGACTTCCCTCCTGCTTTGTTCACTGCTATATTCCCAGGCTTAGAGCAGTGCTTAATAAATTTTTGCTGAATATACTTACCCCAGCAATCACCTTCTTCGGGAAGTCTTCCCTAAAGCCCCCAAGTTCTCACCTCTGTGCTATTTTTCTCTGCCTCTGGAAGCATCCTGGCCTACTGCTATTATATATTTCACAATGTTAACCTGTCAGCTTACTCACTAGACTCTAAACTCCTTGTGAAATCAGTTTGGAAGAATTCCTTCCTCTTCTATTTTTTGAAAGAATTTGAGAAGGATTGGTATTAATTTTCCTTGAATGTTTGGTAGAATTCACCCGTGAAGCCATCTGGGCCTGGACTTTTGTTTGTTGGGAGTTCTTTCTTTTCTTGGTGAAGAAGATTGGCCCTGGGCTAGGATCTGTTGCTTCCTCTTTTTTATATGTGGGATGCCGCCACAGCACGGCTTCATGAGCAGTGAGTGGGTCTGCACCCGGGATCTGAAGCCATGAACCCCGGGCCACCAAAGTCGAGCACTTGAACTTAACCACTACATCACCAGGCCAGCCCTGGGAGGTTTCTGATAATTGATTCAATCTCATTAATGGTAATTGATCTGTTCAGATTTTCTGTTTCATCATGATTCAGTCTTGGTGGGTTGTATGTTTCTAGGAATTTATCCATTTCTTCTAGATTGTCCAATTTGTTAGTGTATAACTGTTCATAGTAGTCCCTTATGATTCTTTGTGTTTCTGTGGTATCAGTTGTATCATCTCCTTCATTTTTCTTTTTTTGAGTCCTATCTCTTTTTTCTTCGTGAGTTTAGCTAAAGGTTAGTCAATTTTGTTTATCTTTTCAAAGAACCAGCTCTTAGTTTCATTGATCATTTCTATTGTCTTTTTAGTCCCTATTTCATTTATTTCTCTTCTAATCTTTGTTATTTCCTTCCTTCTACTGACTTTGGGCTTTGTTGGTTCTTCTTTTCTAGTTCTTTAAAGTGTAAAGTTAGGTTGTTTATTTGAGACTTTTCTTGTTTCTTGAGGTAGGCATTTATCACTACAAATTTCCCTGTTAAAACTGCTTTTGCTGCATCCCATAGATTTTGGTATGTTACATCCATTTTCATTTGTCTCAAGGTATTTTTTAATTTCTCTTTTGATTTCTTCTTTGATCCATTGGTTGTTCAGTAGCATGTTATTTAATCTCCACATATTTGTGAGTTTTCTGGTTTTCTTTGTGTAATTAAATTCTAGTTTCATACCATTGTGGTCAGAAAAGATGCTTGATATGATTTCAGTTCTCTTAAATTTATTAAGATTTGTTTTGTGGCCTAAAATATGATGTGATGTTATGTTATGTATAATGTGGCATAACATATCTTGGAAAATGTTCCATGTGCACTCAAGAAGAATGTGTATTCTCTTGGTTTTAGATGGAATGTTCTGTAAATATTTGTTAAGTCCATCTGTTCTATTTAAGGCCAATGTTTCCTTATTGATTTTCTGTCTAGATGATCTATCCATTGATATAAGTGAGGTATTAAAGTCACCCAAAAGGGGGGCCAGCCCAGTGGCATAGTGGTTAAGTTCATGTGCTCTGCTTCGATGGCCCAGGGTTCACGGATTCAGATACCGGTTGTGGGCCTACACACCATTCATCAAGTGATGCTGTGGTGGCATCCCACATACAAAACAGAGGAAGACTGGCACAGATGTTAGCTCAGAGACAATCTTCCTCAAGCAAAAAGAGAAAGATTGGCAATGGATGGTAGCTCAGGGCCAACCTTCCTCACCAAAAAGAAATAAAAATAAAAAACTAAACTCCCCTACAATTATTGTATTGCTGTCTATTTCTCTTTAGGTCTGTTAATGTTTGCTTTATATATTTAGGTGCTCCTATGTTGGGTACATAAATATTTACAAATGTCATGTCTTCTTCTTAGATTGACCTCTTTATCATTATGTAACAACTTTCTTGGTCTCTTACTACAGTCTTTGTTTTAAAGTGCATTTTGTTTAAGTATAGCTATAATCAAATAAGAATGTCACAATATGGGGCTGGCCTGGTGGCACAGCAGTTAAGTGCACACATTCCACTTTAGCAGCCTGGGGTTCACCAGTTCAGATCCTGGGTGCAGAGATGGTACCACTTGGCAGGCCATGCTGTGGCAGGTGTCCCACATATAAAATAGAGGAAGATGAGCATGGATGTTAGCTCAGGGCCAGTCTTCCTCAGCAAAAAGAAGAGGAGGATTGGCAGCAGTTAGCTCAGGGCTAATCTTCCTCAAAAAAAAAAAAGAGAGAGAATGCCACAAGAAAACAAAATTACAGGCCAATATCCCTGATGAACATAAATGCAAAATCCTTGACAAAATATTAGCAAATCGAATTCAACAATACATTAAAAGGATCATACAATAGATCAAGTGGTATCTATTCCAGAGCTGCAAGGATGGTCAAACACCTGCATTCAGTCATTATGATACACCACATTAACAAAATGAAGGATAAAAATCATAAGATCATCTCAATAGCTGCAGAAAAAGCATCAGACAAAATTCAACATCCCTTTTTTTTTTTTGGTGAGGAAGATTGTCCTTGAGGTAACATCTGTGCCAACCTTTCTCTATTTCATATATGGGACACCACCACAGCACGGCTTGATGAGCAATGTGTAGGTCCGTGCTCAGCATCTGAACCTGTGAGCCCGGGGCCACTGAAGTGGAATGCGTGAACTTAACCACTACAACACCGGGCCAGCCCATCAACATCCATTTATGATAAAAACTCTCAACAAAGAGGGTATAGAGGGGGGCCGGCCTGATGGCATAGCAGTTAAGTTTGCATGTTCTGCTTTGGTGGCAGCCTGGGGTTCGCCAGTGCAGATCCTGTGCAGACCTATGCACCACTTATCAAGCCATGCTGTGACAGGTGTCCCATATATAAAATAGAGGAAGACGGGTACAGATGTTAGCTCAGGGCCAATCTTCCTCAGCAAAAAGAGGAGGATTGGTAGTGGATGTTAGCTCAGAGCTAATCTTCCTCAAAAAAAAAAAAAAAAGAAGATATAGAGGGAATGTACCACAACATAGTAAAGACCACATATGACACCCACAGCTAACATCATACTCAATGTTGAAAAGCTGAAAGCTTTTCCTCTAAGATCAAGAACAAGAAAAGGATGCTCATTCTCACCACTTTTATTCAACAGCAGTCACACAAGAAAAAGAAATGAAGGGCCCTCAGATTGGAAAGGAAGGAATAAAACTGTCACTATTTGCAGATGACATAATATTATATGCAGACAACCCTAAATACTCCATCAGAAAACTGTTAGAACTAATAAACAGGGGCTGGCCCCATGGCCAAGTGGTTAGGCTCGCATGCTCTGCTTTGGCGGCCCAGGGTTTCACCAGTTCGAATCCTGGGCATGGACATGGCACCGCTCATCAGGCCATGCTGAGGTGGCATCCCACATACCACAACTAGAAGGACCCACAACTAAGAATATACAACTATGTACCAGGGGGCTTTGGGGAGAAAAAGGAAAAAAATAAAATATTATTTAAAAAAATAATAATAACCTTCAGAACGAGAAATAAAGAAAACAATCCCATTTACAATTGCATCAAAAAGAATAAAATACCTAGGAATAAATTTAGCAGAGGTGAAAGACTTGTGTATTGAAAACTATAAGATGTTACTGAACAAAATTAGACACAAATAAATGGAGAGATATTCCATGCTCATGGATGGGAAGAATTAATATTGTTAAAATGTCCATACCACTCAAAGCAATATACAGATTCAATGAAATCCCTATCAAAATTCCAATGAAAATTTTCACAGAAATAAAACAAACAGTCCTAAAATTTATATGGAACCATAAAAGACGCTGAATAGCCAAAGCAATCTTGAGAAAGAAGAACAAAGCTGGAGGCATCACACTCTCTGATTTCAAACTATATTAACAAACCTATAGTAATTAAAACAGTGTGGTATTGGCGTAAAAACAGACACATAGATCAATAGAATAGAATAGACAGCCCAGAAGTAAACCCATGCTTATGGTTAATTACTTTACAACAAAGAAGCCAAGAATATACAATAGGGAAAGGACAGTCTCTTTAAGAAATGGTGTTGGGAAAATTGGACAGCCACACACAAAAGAATGAAACTGGACCACTATCTCACACCATACACAAAAAGTAACTCAAAATGGATTAAAAAGTTGAATGTAAGACCTGAAACCATAAAACTCCTGGAAGAAAACATAGGCAATAAGCTCTTTGACATAGGTCTTGGCAATGATTTTTTTAATCTGACACCAAAAGCAAAAGCAACAAAAGCAAAAATAAATAAATGGAAGTACATTATACTAAAAAGCTTCTACACAACAAAGGAAATCATCAACAAAATGAAAAGGCAACCTACTGAATGGAAGAAAATATTTGTAAATCATATATGTCTGATAAGGGCTAATATCCAAAATATATAAAGAACTCGTACAATTCAATAGCAAATAAATCAAACAATCCAATTGAAAAATGGCTTGAAGATCTGAATAGACATTTTTCCAAAGAAGACATACAGGTGGCCAACAGGTACCTGAAAAAGTGCTCAATACCATGTGTTATCAGGGAACTGCAAATCAAAACCACAAGGAGATATCACCTCATACCTACAAGAATGGCTATTATCAAAAAGACTAGAAATAATGAGTGCTGCCAAGGATGTGGAGAAAAGGTAACTCTTGTTCACTTTTGCCAGGACTGTAAATTGGTGCAGCCACAATGGAAAACAGTATGGAGGGTCCTCAAAAACTTAAAACTACCATATGATTCAACAATTCCACTTATGGATATTTATCCAAAGAAAATGAAAACAATTTGAAAATATATCTGCACCCTCGTGTTCATTGCAGCGCTATTTACAATATCCAAGATATAAAAATAAGCTGTGTCCCTTGATGGATGAATGGATAAAGAAATGGTGGTATATATGCACAATGGAATATTATTCAGCCATAAAAAAGAATGAAATCTTGCGATTTGTGACAAACTGGATGGACCTTGAGGGCATTATGCTAAGTGAAATAAATCAGACAAAGACAAATACCACATAATCTCTCTTATGTGTGGAAGCTAATATAAATATATATATATAGGGCCGACCAGTGGCATAGCAGTTAAGTTCATACATTCCTCTTCAGCAGCCTGGGGTTCGCTGGTTCAGATCCTGGTTGTGGACCTGCACACTGTTTGTCAAGCCATGCTGTGGCAGGCACCCCACATATAAAGTAGAGGAAGATGGGCACAGATGTTAGCTCAGGGCCAGTCTTCCTCAGCAAAAAGAGGAGGATTGGCAGCAGATGTTAGCTCAGGGCTGAGCTTCCTCAAAAAAATAATAAATAAATAAATACACATATATATATATATATATAAGATAAGCTCATAGCTACAGAAAACAGACTGGTGGTTCCCAGAGACGCTGGTTGAGGGAGGTGGGAGAAATGGGTGAATTGTTTTGGGTTTTTTTTCAGTTTAAATAAATAGAATTTAAAAATAATGAATAAATAGGATTGATGAAGATCCAAGATGGTGGCGTGAGTAGTCTTCTTTGTCTCTCCCCCTTCGAATCTACAACTAATTGGACATTCATCGCTTAACAAAAGATATCCATATAGCATCTCAGGACGCCTGAGAGACCCACTCTGCTATACATCAGAAGGCGGACGGACTTCCCTCTTGGAAGGTGAAAACTCTCCTACCCCGACCCCCGAACAGCCTAGTACCTGCAAGCGGCTTTCTTCCAGCGGACGCCCCCAGAACATCGCCACACATCAAGGGCAGGAGGGAGCGCACACCAGAGGAGCAACGGTGGAAACAGGTGACCAGAGCCCTACCTAAGCCCCCCGCAAATACACCTAAGCCTAGAGGGAAGCTCCAGAGTTACACACCTGAGGTGGCGGGGAAAACCCCTACCTGCCATTAGCGGAGAGGCCCCGCCTAGCATCCACAATGCCGGGAGGCTCCCGGAGAGAATCCCAAACGGCGCGGTGGCCCGCCAGCTGCCACCACCAGCTCCACTAACCGGGCTCAGGACTACCGGAGATCTCCTGGGAGAGGACTGGGGCTGGGTGGAGCTCCAGCAGCTGGCTCCATGGCCCGGGGGGGAGACTCCAGAGTTCCGTCCGGGCAGCAGGCAAATTCTCTACCTGCCATTAGCGGAGAGATCCCACCCAGCATCCACAATGCCGGGAGGGTCCCGAAGAGGAGAATCCCAGGCAGGGCAGCAGCCAGCCAGCTGCCACTGAACTCAAGGTCTCCGGCTATCCCCCAGACAGGGCAAGGGGCTCCCCGAAATCTTAGGCGAGAGGACTGGGGCTGGGTGGAGTTCCAGCGACCCGGCTCCATGGCCCAGGGGGAAACTCTACAGTCTCACAGCGGCCTCAACGATAGCCTCTGCACAGCACTAGTAGAGAGCACCCACCCAGCAACCACAAGGCTGGAAGACCCTGGGACAAAAGTAGCATAGCTAGGTGAGATAACCACAGACTGCAGAAGATGCCCATAGCTCTGCTGTGACCCATAGTGGACAAGTGAGATTTTGTGGGCGCCAACAGTGACAGAGCTGCAAATATAAGTGATCCTGCCCCTGGCCGCTGGGAAAGCCCATAACAACACTGCAGACCCTAAGGAGGGAGCATGTCTAGGTGGTCTGCAACAGTAAGCACCAGCAGCCTGAAGCCCCCTTGTGACGGCCCCCACAGCTGAAGAGAGAACCCACAGTATCACTGTGACTGCGAGGAGGGGCCCAGGCCCAGTTAGCAACAGCTGATAGGGTTCCTGGTTGGTGCAGTATAAACAGCTGTCCCCCCACCACACCAATAGAAACAAGTGGAAGCAGTAACTAAACTCTATCTCTATGCGGAGGCACAAATCTACACCATCAAGTAATATGAAAAAATATATTAAATCTCCAGAACAGAAGGAAAATGACAAACACATGGAAAACAATCCCAAAGACAATGAAATATATAACCTAAATGATGATGACTTCAAAACAGCCATCATTAGAAAACTCAATGAGTTAAAAGAGAATTCAGATAGACAACTCAACGAGTTCAAGAGCTATGTCACAAAAGAGTTTGATACTATAAAGAAGAACCAAACAGAAATACTGGAAACGAAGAACACAATAGAGGAGATTAAGAAAAATCTAGATGCACTGAACAGTAGGGCCGATAATATGGAGGAAAGAATCAGCAATTTGGAAGATAGGAATATAGAAATGCTGCAGGCAGAGGAGGAGAGAGAACTAAGACTAAAAAGAAATGAAGAAACTCTCCGAGAATTATCTGACGCAATTAGGAGATGCAACCTAAGGATTATAGGTATACCAGAGGGAGAAGGGGGCAGAGAGCCTATTCAAAGAAATAATGGCTGAGAACTTCCCAAATCTGGTGAGAGAGATGGAACTTCATGTGACAGAAGCCAATAGATCTCCAAACTTTATCAATGCAAGTAGACCAACCCCAAGGCATATAGTAGTGAAGCTAGCAAAAGTCAATGACAAGGAGAGAATACTAAGGGAAGCCAGGCAGAAGAAATTAACCTACAAAGGAACCCCCATCAGGCTATCAGCAGATTTCTCAGCAGAAACTTTACAGGCTAGAAGAGAGTGGAATGATATATTCAAAAATCTGAAGGACAAAAACCTGCAGCCGAGAATTCTCTACCCAGTGAAAATATCCTTCAAATACGATGGAGAAATAAAAACTTTCCCAGATAAACAAAAATTAAGGGAGTTCATTGCCACAAAACCTCCTCTTCAAGAAATGCTCAGGAAAACCCTCATTCCTGAAAAATCAAAAAAAGGAAAGGGGCTACAAAACCAAGAGCAAAGCAGATAAGTAGAAGGACAACAACAGAGAGTAGCTGCTCTCCATCAGAACAGACTAAACCATGGGACGAGAAACAAAGGAAATTGAAGAGAACCAGAAAACATGACATAAAATGGCAGCGGTAGGCCCCCACATCTCAATAATCACTCTAAATGTAAATGGATTGAACTCTCCAATCAAAAGACACAGAGTGGCAGGATGGATCAAAGAACAAGAACCAACAATATGCTGCCTCCAGGAAACACACCTCAGCCCCAAAGACAAACACAGACTCAGAGTGAAGGGATGGAAGACAATTCTCCAAGCTAATAATGAACAAAAGAAAGCAGGTGTCGCTATACTAATATCAGACAAAGTCGACTTCAAAGCAAAACAGATAAAGAAAGACAAAGAGGGACAGTATATAATGATAAAAGGGACTCTCCACCAAGAAGACATAACACTTATAAATATATACACACCCAACACAGGAGCACCAAAATTTGTAAAGCAACTCTTAACAGAACTAAAAGAAGACATCAACAACAATACAATTATAGTAGGGGACCTCAACACCCCATTAACACCAATGGATAGAACATCCAGACAGAAAATCAACAAGAAAATTATAGAATTAAATGAAAAATTAGACCGGATGGACTTAATAGATATATATAGAACACTTCATCCAAAAACAGCAGGCTACACATTCTTCTCAAGTGCGCATGGAACATTCTCAAGAATAGACCATATTTTGGGAAACAAAGCAAACATCAATAAATACAAGAGAGTGGAAATAATATCAAGCATCTTTTCTGATCATAATGCTATGAAACTAGAAATCAACTACAAGAATAAAACAAAGAAAGGTGCAAAAATGTGGAGACTAAACAACACGCTACTGAACAAACAATGGATTATTGAAGATATTAAAGAAATCAAATATTATCTGGAGAGAAATGAAAATGAGAACACGTCATACCAAATCATTTGGGATGCAGCAAAAGCAGTCCTAAGAGGGAAATTCATTGCAATACAGGCTCACCTCACTAAACAAGAAAAAGCTCACATAAGCAACCTCAAACGACACCTAACAGAATTAGAAAAAGAAGAACAAATAAAGCCCAGAGTCAGTAGAAGCAGGGAAATATTAAAAATAAGAGCAGAAATAAACGATATTGAAACAAAAAAGACAGTAGAGAGGATCAATGAAACAAACAGTTGGTTCTTTGAAAAAATTAACAAAATCAACAAACCTTTAGCCAGACTCACCAAGAAAAGAAGAGAGAAATCTCAAATAAATAAAATTAGGAATGGGAGAGGAGAAGTCACAACAGATACCAAAGAAATACGAGGGATCATAAGAGAATACTATGAAAAACTATATACCAACAAATTGAACAACCTAGAAGAAATGGACAAATTCCTGGACTCTTACAACCTACCCAAACTGAACCAGGAAGAAATAGAGAATCTGAATAGGCCAATCACAAGTAAAGAAATAGAGACAGTAATCAAAAACCTCCCCCAAAATAAGAGTCCAGGACCAGACAGCTTCTCTGGAGAATTCTACCAAACATTCAAAGAAGATTTAATACCTATCCTTCTCAAACTATTCCAGAAAATTGAGGAAGATGGAATACTCCCTAACACATTCTATGAAGCCAACATCACTCTGATCCCCAAACCTGACAAGGACAACACAAAGAAGGAGAACTACAGACCGCTATCACTGATGAACATAGACGCAAAAATCCTCAACAAAATTCTGGCAAACCGAATACAGCAATACATCAAAAAGATTATACACCACAATCAAGTGGGATTTATACCAGGGACACAGGGATGGTTCAACATCCACAAGTCAATCAACGTGATACACTACATTAACAAAATGAGAAACAAAAACCACATGATCATCTCAATAGATGCAGAGAAAGCATTCGACAAGATCCAACACCCATTTATGATAAAAACCCTCAATAAAATGGGTATAGAAGGAAAGTACCTCAACATAATAAAGGCCATATATGACAAACCCACAGCCAACATCATACTCAACGGACAAAAACAAAAGCCATCCCTTTGAGGACAGGAACAAGACAAGGGTGCCCACTTTCACCACTCCTATTCAACATAGTACTGGAGGTGTTGGCCAGAGCAATTCGGCAGGAAAAAGAAATAAAAGGAATCCAAATAGGCAATGAAGAAGTAAAACTCTCACTGTTTGCAGACGACATGGTCTTATATGTAGAAAACCCCAAAGAATCCATAGGAAAACTATTAGAAACAATCAACAGCTACAGCAAAGTTGCAGGGTATAAAATCAACATACATAAATCAGTAGCATTTCTATACACTAACAATGAACCAACAGAAAAAGAACTCAAGAACTCAATCCCATTCACAATCGCAACAAAAAGAATAAAATACCTTGGGATAAATTTAACCAAGGAAGTGAAAGATTTATACAATGAAAACTACAAGACTTTCTTGAAAGAAATTGACGACGACATAAAGAGATGGAAAGACATTCCATGCACATGGATTGGAAGAATAAACATAGCTAAAATGTCCATACTACCTAAAGCAATCTACAGATTCAATGCTATCCCAATCAGAATCCCAAGAACATTCTTTACAGAAATTGAACAAAGAATCCTAAAATTCATATGGGGCAGCAAAAGACTGTGAATTGCTAAAGCAATCCTGAGTAAGAAAAAGAAAGCCGGAGGCATCACAACCCCCGATTTCAAAACATACTACAAAGCTACAGTGATCAAAACAGCATGGTACTGGTACAAAAACAGGTCCACAGATCAATGGAACAGAATTGAAAGCCCAGAGATAAAACCACACATCTATGGACAGCTAATCTTTGACAAAGGAGCCGAGGGCCTAAAATGGAGAAAAGAAAGTCTCTTCAACAAATGGTGCTGGGAAAACTGGACAGCCACATGCAAAAGAATGAAAATTGACCATTCTTTTTTCACACCAAAATAAACTCAAAATGGATCAAAGACCTAAAGATTAGGCCTGAAACAATCAGTCTTCTAGAAGAGAATATAGGCAGTACACTCTTTGACATCAGTTTCAAAAGAATCTTTTCGGACACTATAACTCCTCAGATGAGGGAAACAATAGAAAGAATAAACAAATGGGACTTCATCAGACTAAAGAGTTTCTTCAAGGCAAGGGAAAACAGGATTGAAACAAAAAAACAGCTCACTAACTGGGGAAAAATATTTACAAGCTACTTATCCGACAAAGGGTTAATCTCCATAATATACAAAGAACTCACACGGCTTAACAACAAAAAAACAAACAACCTGATCAAAAAATGGGCAGAGGACATGAACAGACATTTCTCCAAAGAAGATATAAGTATGGCCAATAGACACATGAAAAGATGTTCATCATCACTAATCATCAGGGAAGTGCAAATCAAAACTACACTAAGATATCACCTTACACCCGTTAGATTGGCAAAAACATCCAAAACCAAGAGTGACAAATGTTGGAGAGGTTGTGGAGAAAAAGGAACCCTCATACACTGTTGGTGGGAATGCAAACTAGTGCAGTCACTATGGAAAACAGTATGGAGATTTCTCAAAAAGTTAAAAATAGAAATACCCTATGACCCAGCCATCCCACTACTGTGTATCTATCCTAAGAACCTGAAATCAGCAATCCCAAGAGTCCCACCCACCCCTATGTTCCTTGCAGCATTATTTACAATAGCCAAGACGTGGAACCAACCTACATGCCCAGAAACTGATGACTCGATAAAGAAGATATGGTATATATACACAATGGAATACTACTCAGCCATAAAAAAGGACCA
This sequence comes from Equus quagga, assembly GCF_021613505.1. Taxonomy (NCBI): domain Eukaryota; kingdom Metazoa; phylum Chordata; class Mammalia; order Perissodactyla; family Equidae; genus Equus; species Equus quagga. The sequence continues at coordinate 20,421,397 of NC_060285.1, forward strand.
AACTGTTCCGTTTGCATGAACATGAATGGACCTTGAGGGTATTACGTTAAGCGAAATAAGCCAGACAGAGAAAGACGAACTCTATATGACTCCACTTATAGGTGGAAGTTAACATATTGACAAGGAGATCTGATCGGTGGTTACCAGGGAAAAGGGGGGGTTGGGGGAGGGCACAAAGGGGGAAGTGGTGTACCCACAACATGACTAACAATAATGTACAACTGAAATCTCACAAGGTTGTAATCTATCATAATCTTAATAAAAAAATAATAAAATAATGAATAAATAAATACTCTTTGTGAGCAGGAACTGAATCTCCTATATTTGTATCTCTAGTGCCAAGAACTAGCACAAAATAAATGGTTAATAAATGTTTATTGAAAAAATATGTACAGATGAATGCTTGATACTAGTTTAATACTATTGCCTAGAGAATCTGGTCTTTACACAATTGTACATACCAGAGACCATATTAGCATCTCAGAAGGGGCACTATTAACCCCATATCACTGAGTACAGAAATCAGAAAGAAGCACAAAAGGTTTAGACATTTCAGTTACTCAAAGGGACAGAAACCAGAGCCCTTTGTGGGAGTGATACCTGTTTGTGAGGATAACTTGATCATTACAAGTCATTACAGGTTTGGGCAACAGCGCCAGATACTTCGCCAGTTTCATATTTTTCTGCCAGGTGTTTTTATGCTCCCAGAGATGAGGAAGAAAGAACACATTTGAGAAATTTGGGAATTTCCATTATGACAAGAGAGTGAGAATTTCTTGTCAATTTTAAGAGGTCAGTTTTTTTCTTTCTTCCCCTTATGAATAGTTTCTAAATTAACTTGCAAATATAGGAACTCATATGATCTGGCTTTCTCAGTTTAGCTAATCTTAAATATCTATTTACTTCAACAATCCCACATAGGGTTTTCTTATGAGGTCCAGTTCATGCTTTAGTTGTCACTATCTATGGAAAAACTTAGGTATGATGCTCATCTTTACAATGATTTTATGAATTTATTTCTCTACATAGTAAAGATATTACAGAAACAGGGCCGGGGGGGGGGGCGGTGGTGGCAAGGTTTTGTCACATGTTCTTCTTTCGATAGTCTGACATGAATTGGACAAGATTTGTAAATAGCTAGGAAAATGGCAGAAACATCAGGTCGGTAGACAATTATTTGCCTCCTCTGCCTGAAAAAGCAACTTTTTTGGAAGGAGGAATTCTTTTATGTACTTGCTTAATTAATTAATAATTAATGTTTTATTGAGAAACCAACTATCCAGGATTTGTGGCTAATTCATTCATAAACATTGATTGAGGATGTACAATTTGTCAGACTTTGTGATGTTGGGATCCAGGGCAGGCCATCCCAAAATATCCCATGATGGCATATTGATTATTTTGAATTAAAATTACTTGAGGGGCCAGCTCTGTGGCCGAGTGGTTAAATTCAGGCGCTCCGCTTTGGTGACTCAGGGTTTTGCCGGTTCGAATCCTGGGGGCAGACTTGGCACCGCTCATCAGGCCATGCTGAGGCAGCATCCCACATGCCACAACTAGAAGGACTCACAACTAAAAATACACAACTATGTACCAGGGGGCTTTGGGGAGAAAAAAGGAAAAATTTGAAAAACCTTAAAAAAAATTACTTGAAAAGTAGCAGTGAGTGCAAAAAAGAAAAGAAAAAAGCATTTGACCCTCCTCTCTCTTCTCCCTGAAAGCAGGAAATGAATCTCCCATGTGAAAGGTGCTCTTCCTGCATCCTTATCACCAAAGCTAGGGAATTATAGCTTTCCTGTATAAACAAACCTAGCTAATTTACTACCTCAAGCCTAAATTGTATTTAAATTCCTCACTAACTACCTACCTCAAACCTAAGTTTCTTTCTCCTGTCACTGTTCATAAATTTATTGTTTCTTTATATGAAAGATATGTACACTGCCTGCTCTGTTCACTCTCTGAGCATCATTTCTCTGTGATCTCCAATACATTAAGTTGGATTTTTTTCCTATTTATTTGGTCTTGTGTCAATTTTATTATTAGTCCAGCTATAAGAACACTAGATGGGTAGAACGGGGAATTCCCCCTTCCCAACAGTCATTAAGGATATACAAAAAGGACACTCAGTGCCTGAAATTAAGGTCACAGTATTCAAATGAACTTGGTCTGCTTAAGAGGAGATATGTGGTCCAGTGTGACTGGAACACATGAAGGCTGGTGGTGATGATGTTGTGAAAAGCCTTGCGTCAATATGCTATGGACTGGGCTGGCCCGGTGGCACAGTGGTTGAGTTCGCACATTCTGCTTTGGTGGCTCCGGGTTCGCTGGTTCGGATCCCAGGTGCAGACATAGCACTGCTTGGCACACCATGCTGTGGCAGGTGTCCCACATATAAAGTGGAGGAAGATGAGCACGGATGTTAGCTCAGGGCCAGTCTTCCTCAGCAAAAAGAGGAGGACTGGCAGCAGATGTTAGCTCAGGGCTAATCTTCCTCAAAAAGAAAAAAATTAAATAAATAAATAAATATGCTGTGGAGATTGGGTATAACCTGGAAGTAACCTTCAAGGACAGAGTGGAAGTTCATGACTAGGGTGGTATCATTATCCATTTTTTTCTCTCTGGTGAAAACGCCAGTGGCTCTTAGGTGAATGTGATGAGGATTATTTTAGGCCGGTTAATTTTAAAACTGCAGATGAGAAGCAGGCTCTGAGGACTGGAATTTGCTTGCCCTTTGAGAGACATTTGCATTTGTGAAAGAAGGGAAATGACCTTGTCTCTAGAAACTCTTAATGGGGAAGGCAAGAACTTAAGTTGGTTACTGTCTGGCAATCTCATGTAACTGATTTAGGGTGGTGGCTTCTGACCTTTACTTAATCCAATTTGATTCTTATCTAAAAGTCATGGGATCACCCAATAACCAGACCCCACCTGCACTGATACCATTTTAACATTTTTTCATATTCTTTCCTTTATCTTGTAAAGAGATGGCTCACATACCTATGCCTTAAATTTAGCCTTACTCTCCACCCATGTTTGCAGCAGAAGCAGCAGCAGCAGCTCTGACTGCCCGTGGGTCCTGTCCCCATGCACCAGCTCTGCCTGCCCATGGGTCCTGTCCCCACGCTATTCCACACTATTCTCTAAATAAAAGAGCACTACTGCCAGATCTTGAGAGTCCAAGAAATCTTTCTTTCGACTCCTTGGCTCACCGACCCCACATCAAATGGCCTAGAGATAGCAGTGGGGAATAATGACAAGTGGGCCCTTTTAAGAAATGCTAAAGACCTAACGTAAGGCAGTGGATTGTGGATGGAGAAAAGGGATTTTGTGGCCAATTGGATGATGGAATAAGTGAGAAGAATGGAAGATGATATGGTGTTGGTTTCCAACTTGAGAAGCTCAGTGCATACTAATCATTAATTGAACCAGGGAATAAAAGAAGTATGAAGAATTACGAGTTTGGTTTTAGATATAAAATAATTTAATGACCAGTTTCAGATGCTTATAGGATACCTTAGGTGAAGACAACTGCTGGGTAGCTGCAAAGTGACTTGGGAGGCATCAGTGGACAGGGAGTGGTACACCATTAATATTGGTGAGATCACCAAGGGAGTGAAAGAGATTTTCACACACTGAGGTATATGGGATAACTATTTGGGTTCAAAATTGATTCAGCTTAAACTAAAGAAGCTTGATCAATGGCTAGCAAACACACATTACCATCTGCTTTAACCATTAAAGAATACACTCTCTTAAGACGAGAATGCATACTTCCCCTCCCACATCCTATTGGTAACGCCTGTATTTGTCCCTTTCCGGAAGACATCAGGGTCATGTTGACCTGATAATTTGCAACTGAATACCTCTTTGAAACTTTGATGAATGTGTATCCTGGGCGTGTTTAATGCATGCTCTTTGTTCTAAAAATGTGTGACTGTGCTGAAAACAATGCTTCTGTAGAAGACTTTCTTCTTATCTGGAAAAGGCCTTCCCAGGGTTACAATCATCACTCTGGCTCACCTATTTCTCTTATCTATAGAATGGTTATTGGTTATTTTGTGTTGTCAGGAGTAAATGCTGCAGCAAAATCAAACACAAGAAGAAAAAGATTGGTTTGCGCAGATAAGCAGTCATTGACAATCTTTATAAAAAATTTTCAGTAGAGTTATAAAAAATAAACGTTGGATTGCATTAAACAAGGACGAAGGTAGTACGTTCAGACTTTTGTTTCAGAATGATAGGCAGAGAAGTGCAAGAATACAAAATGGAGAGATGCTCACACTTGTGAGTTAGGACAGAATCCTATCTGAGGGAGAATTAAAGACTCACTAGCAGAGAAAATAAGTGATGAAGTAAGGTCATGGAGAAGGAGGGAACAAACAGGAGCAAAAATGTGTTTCATTTTCAGGAATTTTTCGAGTTTACCAATCTCAGTCATATAGTTTCTGTGCCTGTGCTTAAACTGGGCATAACATTCAGCGGTTCTTTTTATTCTAACCCAACCCTTATTAAAGCCATAGAGGTGACAAATAGAAATAGCAAGCAATAGGACATATTGGAGTATATGAAGAAACCATTTGGTGTAAACCTAACTCGGCCTGACTTGGTTTTTTTCCAAAAGGCCCTGAGGTGGCCATTGAGCATGCATTGTTTATCTGTTTTAAACATTTCCTGTGGCAAGAACAAATGTCCTTAAGATAAAGGTGCAACTTCCCCCGACATTGGCATTTCCTTAAGGATAAGCATCTTTCCTTAGGCTAGGAACTGATTGCTGCGCTCACCTTTGACCACCCAGCTCACCTGTGACCACCCAGCTCAAGACAACAGACCTGCCACCCTGCTGTGTCCATCAATCGCTGTGCTGATAGAGCCTTCTCGTGACTATTGTTAAAGGGACATTTCAATCATATGTAAAGCATCCTGTTTGAGGGTATATAACCACTCTGTACACCCCACTTCTTTGGTGCCCTTTCTTCCTTCGGGAAGAAAGGCCCTGGGCCATGGTCCTCACATTTTAGCTCAAAATAAACTCACCCCAAATTTTCATTTATAGATTGGTTATGGATTATTGTTGTTGACATTTCATTGCATAATAATAGTGTGACATAATACATTTCCCATAAGGGGTTAACATGTGACCCATGAATTATCACTCAATGCCACAGTGAATCATCTGAATATTTCAGGAAAAATCATAGATCCACTGAAAAGTTCATTAGATATCATCTGGTCTAATCCTTTGGATTTATACAAGAGAAAACTTTAAACCAGAGAGGTAATAGGTTCAAACTTATGGCTATGTAGTAGCAGAGTCTCCATCACAACAATCATAATACAGGTTTTATGGTCTCAACCAGTATCTTTGTCCCTATATTATTTTGGTTAAAGAATTAAAAAAAAGAAAAGGATCTTGAAAATTGGCTCAAAGCACTCATTAATAGACCAAAATCTGAGGCAGTATGCATTCCAATTCCTGCCATCCAGTTTTCTGTGTTTTTGATCAAGTCCATCATTATGTGGGGGACTGGCATTGGCCACCCCAAGATATGTCTCTTTGGCATAAGGATTATTGGGCTGGTTGCTTTTGATAAACTGGGACAGGGAAGGAGGCTCTGAGGAATGGAACTTGCTTGCCCTTTGTTAGGAGACATTTACATTGTAAAGGAACTCTCCATCTGTAGAAATATCTCCCTCTGTACCAGGAAGAAGGGGAGGTGACTTTATCTCTAGAAACTCTTAATCAATGGGAAAGGCAAGGACTTACATCTGCATTTGTTTATTATGCTTGCCTGGTAACCTCCTATAACTGACTTCCCTCCCCCTCCCAACATTGGCATTTCTTTAAGGATTAAGCATCTTTCCTTAGGCTAGGAACTGATTGCTGTGCTCACCTGTGACCGCCCAGCTCGAGACAATAGACTTGCCTCCTGCTACACCCTCCAAGATAGCAGACCCGCTACCTGCTGTGTCCATCAAGCACTGTGCCGACAGGGCAAACTTGTGACTATTGTGGGAGGGACATTTCAATCACATGTGAAACACCCTGTTTGGGGGTATATAACCACTCTGTGCACCACACTTCTTCAGTGCCCTTTCTTCCTTCGGGAAGAAAGGCCCCGGGCCATGGTCTTCATAAAGCTTTGTTTAATTTTCTCTTGCTACTCTGTCTCATGTGAATTTAATTCGTTCTCTGGCCAGATGAACCCACATTAGGTAGAGGAGAAGACTTCCTCCCCTACAATTATTATCATCATTATCATCCTCACCAATATTAGGCTCTAATGTTTTATGGTCAAACTTTTAAACATTATATCTCAACCATATAAAAATGTATAGGGTTTTGATTTTCTGTAATTAACCTAAAAAAGGTGGGCAGGGGTAAGGTGGGAGAACACGCAAATCTTTCAGCTAAAGGATGATGTATCTGGTATAATATTGTAGAAATATCTCCCCAAAATAGTTTTTCCTCTGTAATCTGTTTCCTTTTCTTACAAACGTTTTAAACCTTAAGGCTGGGAGAGGTCTTTCGCTCCAGGGAAAAGGAGAAGAACTAGCTTTAGATTAAAGAATATAAGAGAGGGAAAAAAACATTTTCCTCTATCCATCTTAGATTCTCTGGCTGGAGCCTCATAAATTAGACTGGCAAAAGACAGATTAACAAGAGAGGAACAAACAAGTTTACTAACATGTGCATTGCTCACACACATGGGAATACCCACTCATGAGTAACCCTAAGTGGTATTTAGAATTTGGGCTTATATACCATTTTAGGCTAAACAAAGGAAAGGTTTTGGCCTGAGGGGTTGGGGGAGGGGAGGAAGGAGGCAAGTTATGGGAATGTAACCAGGAAAAGTATAGTAAAGAAGCATTGTTGGGCCTGACTGGAGGCACAGCGGTTAAGTTCGCACGTTCCACTTTGGCGGCCCGGGTTCCCCTGGTTCAGATCCCAGGTGCAGACATGGCACCACTCATTAAGCCATGCTGTGGTAGGCATCTCACATATAAAAAAGTAGAGGAAGATAGGCAAGGATGTTAGCTCAGGGCAAGTCTTCCTCAACAAAAAGACAAAAAGAAGAGGATGGGCAGCAGATGGGCTGATCTTCCTCAAAAAAAAAAAGCATTGTTAAATAAGATTTGTTATGCAGATTTAAGTGAATGTTTTCTCCATTGATAAGCATTGTTAAGAGTCTGCCTCTGCCTGGTAACAGAAAGGGAGATACTTTCACAAATGTAAACTTTTTAAAATGTAAATTTCCTTTACAAAATGAAAACTTATGTCCTGTTTTTAGAGCTTTTCTTGCCTCTGCTGGTTCTCAATGGCCTTTAGCTCAAGATAAATGCCATGTGCAAAAAAAAACACATTTTGAGTTGGCATATTCTGATACCCTTCAGGAAGAGAGAAGATTTTCTAAGAGGGAAATCTACCTATTGGGGAGCCTTCCTCTGGTCTAGTGGTGCAGGGTGTGGAAGATGTGAGAGAAGAGATTAGACACCAAGACCATTGCTTTGCACACAGCCCCTGCTCTTGTTGAAACTCTAGAAGTTGTAGTAGATTAGAAAAGAAGAAAACCACACCACAGTTTGCAAGGAGGAGATAAATCAAATGCAAAGGGGGCTTTGGCCTGGCTTCCTGTTCTGAAATGGAGACAACAGCACTCTACATGATGCTCCAAGGCCTGCTCAGGGTGGCTGCAGGATGCAACAATAGCTCGGTGAGACAGAGCAAGCCTCCCTTGATGGTTTGGAGGGAGCCAAAAGCCCCCTCGCTCACATACCTTCTGGGGAAGTGGAAGGCAATTGAGTGGAACCGGTTATGGCGGAGCTGTCATGAGAAATGAGGTTGAAAGGAAAGTGACATGAGAACCTTTGCCACAGGCCTGAGGGAGACAGTGCCTGAATCTCTAAGGGATGCACAGGTGGGGCCAGGTCAGCATTTGTGGATCACTGGGCCCCAGCCCAGGCAAGATGACAGGTCAATAGTCTTCATACTACACATTCCAGCAGTAAATTTCCCCAGGGTCCCCAGTGGTAAGCATACTTGAGACGTCAATACCAAGTTGAGCAGGGACCCAGAGGCCCATGGGTTTTAAAGCCTACAGAAAGATCCACTTATGTGTACAAGGGCCCCTTCTTCCTGCACGGGGCTTCCTCATGGAACACAGACATCTTGAAAGGTAAGAGGGGGACGGTGGATGAAATGGCTCTGATGTGGAGTTAGAGATCGGATTTACCCTGCAAGAGACAGTTTTAACCAGAAGACTAAGATACCTGGCAGGTTTAACTTTTATGGCATCCCACTCTACTGATCTTTCCTCCCTCCAACCAAGTGCGTTGGAGGTTAGTGAAAACGTTTGGATCAATAATAAATAAACACAAAGGACATAGAATTGTGGGTTGTGATATTTAAATTTTTAATCTCATAATACTATTGATGTGGATTTTTAGGCTGGTTAGTTTTAAAACTACAGATGAGATTCAGGCTCCAAGGAGTGGAATTTGCTTGTCCCTTTGTTGGGAAAGATTTACATTTCTAAGGAAAACCACTATCTGTGAAGATGCTTCCCTCTCTGTGCCAGGAAGAAGGGGGATGGTCTTATCTCTAGGAACTCTTAATCAATGCCAGAGGCCAGAACTTAAGTTGGTTACTGTCTGGCAACCTCATGTAACTGACCCCCCCCCCCCAAATCCTCCTTTGTCTTTAGATGAAGATAAAATTCAAGCGGTGACTTCTGCCAATTACTCAATCCAGTTTGATTCTTATCTAAAATTTGTGGGACCGCCAAATGGCTGGACCAAATGGCCAGACCATACGGGCACTGACATCATTTTAACTTTTTTACATATTCTTTGTCTTGTAAAGAGATAACTCACATACCTATGCCTTAAATTTAGCCTTACTCTCCACCCAACTTTGCAGCAGAGGCAGCGGCAGCAGCAGCAGCAGAAGCAGCAGCAGAAACGGCAGCAGCAACACGCTGGCGGCAGCTCTGCCTGCCCATGGGTCCTGTCCCCATGCCAGCGGCGGCAGCAGCGGCTCCTCCTGCCCCTGGGCCCTGTCCCCACGCAGCAGCCTGACTGCCCATGGGTCCTGTCCCCATGCCGGCAGCAGAAGCTCTGACTGCCCATGGGTCCTGTCCCCATGCTATTCTACTCTCTAAATAAAAGAGCACTACGGCCAGATCTTAAGAGTCTAAGAAATCTTTCTTTCGACTCCTTGGCTCACTGACCCCACATCACTATGATCTTTACGTGAATTATCTCATTTAATCCTTACAGCAGCCTTATAAGACAGGTTATTATCATACTAATTTTACAGATGAGGAAACTGAGGCTAAGAGATTGTAAGAGGGGACCAAGTATCAAATCTACACTGACTGATTCCAGAAACTATTCTCTTGAGCAGTTTTCTATGTTCCTGTGGGGACCTGAGGTTGGCCACCCCAAGATATGTCTCTTTGGCATCAGGATTATTTGAGGCTCATTGCTTTTGATAACCTGGGACAGGCAAGGAGGCTCTGAGGAATGGAACTTGCCCTTTGTTAGGACACATTTACATTTGTAAGGTAAATCTCTATCTGTAAAAGGTGCCTCCCTCTCTGTACCAGGAACAAGAAAGGCAATGACCTTCTCTCTAGAAACTCTTAATCAATACCAAAGGCAAGGACATAAAATCTGCATTTTATTGTGCTAGTCTGGTAACCTCCTGTAACTGACTTCCCTCCCCCTCCCAACGTTGGCATTTTTTTAAGGATCAAACATCTTTCCTTAGGCTAGGAACTGATTGCTGCTGCGCTCACCTGTGACCGCCCAGCTCCAGACAATCGATTTGCCTCCTGCTACGCCCACCGAGATAGCAGACCATTACCTGCTGTGTCCATCAAGCACTGTGCCGACAGGGCAATCTTGTGACTATTGTAAAAGGGACATTTCAATCACATGTGAAACACCCTGTTTAGGGGTGTATAACCACTCTGTGCACCCCACTTCTTCGGTACCCTTTCTTCCTTTGGGAAGAGAGGCCCCGGGCCATGGTTCCTCATAAAGCTTTGTTTAATTTTCTCTTGCTATTCTGTCTCATGTGAATTTAATTTGTTCTCCAGCCAGACGAACCCACATTTGGGAAGAGGAAATGTCTTCCTCCCCTACATTCCCTATAGGTCAAGTCAGATGCTTAACAAAAGGTAAAAGTTTCAGTAATCAATTGATTGGCTTAGGTTATGTATACTACCCTAAACCTTTATGTCTAGGAAATCACAAGCATCATCCATTCATGCGACAAATATTTTTTGAGTGCTTAGTGATGCGGGCTCGGTGAGTCAAGGAGTCGAAAGAAAGATTTCTTGGACTCTCAAGGTCTGGCAGTAGTGCTCCTTTATTCAGAGAATAGCATGCAGTAGCATGGGGACAGGACCTATGGGCAGGAAGAGCTGCAGGCATGGGGACAGGACTCATGGGCAGTAAGAGCTGCAATGTGTTGAGGGTTAGAGCCAAATTTATAAGGCACAGGTATGTGAGTTATTTCTCTACAAGACAAAGGAAAGATCATGAAAAAAATCATTAAAATGCTATCATTGCAGGTGGGGTCTGGTTATTGGTGGTCCTATAACTTTAGATAAGAATCAGATCAGATTAAGTCAGGACGTCCTATGCTTCCCGGAGGAAGATATAGATCAGGATGCAGAGCAGGACGCCTTGGGCTTCTCCCTGGGGCAGGGTCAGCCTTCATCCTCATCACTTACTATGAGTCAATCCCTATGCTTAGCTCTAGGTGTATATTGATTAATAAACTGCATTTGATAAAACTGGAGTGGTCACCCAATAGGGAGTCATGATCTCTTGCCCAGTTCTTGAGCCCAAGTCACTTTTTAGACCTGGTACTGGCTGACTAAAGAGGTGGCCAGCTCACCAGGAGAAAGAGCCCTGGAACACCATTGTGAGTCTGTTCTGTAATGATTCTCCCAGTCCTTGCTTGAGGGTACACATGGTCATTTACTGCAGTGGCTGTGCACTGAAGAAAAGGGAATCCCCAGAAAGATTCAAGGGCTCTCACACTCAGGGGCTGAGCTGACATGATAGTTGGAGACCCGAAGTGTCATCATGGATTATTTGTCTTTGTCTTTAGGCTTTAATTTAATAAATATATCACATACTTAACATATACAAGTTGCAAATAGTTTTTCTCAGAATCCGGATTTCTCTGATGTTATATAATGTGCCATTTGTCAAACTAAGGTTTTAATGGATTTTAGATTTCCTTGAGGAGACCAACTTGGTGGCAAGTTGACTACATTGGACTCAAAAGAAAACATTTCATATAGTGGGATATCTGACTCAGTAACAAGAAGACAGTGGTTTTGGTGGTAGATTTGTATAAATTTCCAAGATAATTAATTCTGTAAAAAAAAAGAGAGAAATGAATACATAGAGGAACTTGCCATGTTCTTGCACGCAAATACTAAATGTTGTAGACACCACAGCCAGTGCTGGAACTGCAGAACACCAAAAAGAGAAAAAATTGAAAAGCACTGAGATCCAAAAGAGAATGGAAAGAATGAAAATTGTAAAATATGTATATAATGCAAAACAAAACAGTTCTGTGTAAATGGAGAAATGTATCATGTATGTGAATTTGAAGATTTTCTTGTGTCAGAATGTAATTCTCTCCAAATTGTCTTAAGAATTTAATGTAATCTCAACCCAAATCCCAATGGCCTCTTTTGTAGAAATCGACAAACTGATACTTAAAGTTTACGGGAAGGCAAAGGATCTAAATAGCCAACATATTTTTGAAAGGAAAATAAAGTTGGAAGACTCATATTATCTAATTTCAAGATTTTCTATAAAGCTACAGTAGTCAAGGTGGTGTGGTATAAATGTCAGGCAAAAGATGAAGTCCAGTGGAACAGAGAGAGTCCAAAAATACAGCCATAAATACAAGGTCCGTTGATTTTTGAAAAAGTGTCAAATAATTCAGTGAGAAAAGGAAAGTCTTTACCGCAAAAGATGCTGGAATGATATACCAAAAAAAAAAAGTACTCTGCTTCACACCTTATACAAAAATTAGCTCAGAATGATCATAGACTTAAATATGAGAGCTAAAACTTTAAAAATTCTAGAAGTATAGGAGAAAAATATTTATGATCTTGGTTTTTAATCAGGGGTGATTTTGGTTCCAGGGAACGCTTGATGTGTCTGGACACGTTTTTGGTAGTTACAGTTTTGGGCAGGGAATTGCTACTGGCATGTCAGGAGTAGAGGCCAGGAATGTTGCTAAACATTCTACATTCTACAATGCTAAACATTCTAAACATTCTTCAAGGCACTCCTCACACACAACAAAGAATTATCCATCACAAAATATTAATTGTGCTGAGGTTAAGAAACTATGGATTAGGCAAAGATTTCTTAAGACAGATGCAAAAAATGTGAACCATCAAAGAAAAAAATTGATAAATTGCACTTCATCAAAATTTTTAAAGCTCTTTCTCTTTGAAAAGACACTATTAAGAAATGAAAAGACAAGTCATAGACTAGGAGATAATATTTGCAACACACATATATGAGAAAGGACTTGTATCCAAAACTCAATAACAAAAAAATAACCAATTTTAAAAGGGGCAAAGGCTTTTTAAAAAACATTTATTTATTTATTTATTTTGCTGAGGAAGACTGGCCCTGAGCTAACATCTGTGACCATTTTCCTCTATTTTATGTGGGACACCTACCAAAGCATGGCCTGAGAAGTGGTGCTTAGGTCTGCACCAGGGATCCAGGCGGGAGAACCCCAGGCCAACAAAGCGGAACGTGCGAAATTAACCGCTGCGCCACCAGGCTAGCCCCAGGCAAAGGTTTTGAACAAACACTTTACTAAAGAAAGTATACAGGTGGCAAATAAGCACATGAAAAGACTCTCAACATCGTTAGTCTATAAGGAAATGCAAATTGAAACCACTGTGGGATATTACCACATATCCAGTAGAATTCCAAGTGCTGGTGAAAATATGAAGGAACTAGAAGTGTTTTACACTGTTGATTGGAGTACAATGGTAGACACACTCTGGAAAACAGTTTGGCAATATCATATAAAGTGCAATGTACACTTACCATATGATACAGCAATCTCACTCCTCTGAATTTATGCAAAGAAAAAAGAATAAGCCCACACAAAGACCCATCCACAAATGTTCAGAGCGGCTTTATTTATAATAGCTATAATAAAATAGCTTTCTTTATTCTAACTAAAAACAACTCAAATGTTCACCAACTGATAAACAGATGAACAAATTGTGGTATAAGCACACAGTGGAAAACTACTGAGCAATAAAGATGAAATAACTACTGACAGATGAAACAACACGAATGTGCTTAAAAGCACAAAAAGACACAACAAGCTACTTATTGTATGAGTCCATTCATATGACATTCTAGAAAAGGTAAAACTGTGGGTACAAAAAACAGATCAGTGGTATCCACAGGCTGGGGGTAAAAGAAGGAACTGACCTCATGGGGGATCAGAATTAGCCACCCCAACATGTGTCTCTTTGGTTGGCTTGAATATTTTTAAGCACAAAAGACTCAGAAAGAAACTTTGACCTTCCCCCTAAATGCATAAAAGAATTTAAGATAGAAGACCTGTCTCAGGAGGGAGCTATCACCATAGATAACTCTACTCGTGGTAGACAGGAAAGCTCTAGCAAGGCCCATTTTCATAGAAGTTCTCTCTGTGGTCCCATTGTCTATAGATGGCCCAGCCAACGTTTGTTTACCAAACATTTGCTTTTCCATCTCCATGTGAATTGCCTTCCTCCCCTTTGAAGTCCTGAACCCCTACCTCCAACATCTCCTTTGTCTTTAGCTGAAAATGGTATTTAAGGGGGTGACTTTAGCCATTTTGGTGATTATTCAGTTTTCCTGGGTTTCTCCCAGGTATACACATTGTTAAATTTGTTTGATTTCCTCTCGTTATTCTGTCTCATGCCAATTTCTTAGACCAGCCAGGAGAAACTAGAGAGTAGAGGAATAGTTCTTCCTCCTCTACAGCCTCAAAGGGACATGAGGGAACTTTTTTGGGTGATGGAATAGTTCTCTATCTTGATTGTAGTGATGGTGACACAAATGCACACTGTTGTCAAAATTTGTTGCAGCATACATTTTAAAAGGGGAGTTTTATTTCACGTAAATTATACTCAATAGGCGTGACTTAAAAAAAAAAAATGAAGAACACCCTTACCATTGGCTTAATTCAAAATCGTTACACATATTAAAGTCACAGACTGACTGACATTTAGTGATGAAAAGGAGCTTCGAAGTCTATGAAACTGCTACACTCATATATATTATAGACTAGGAGGTAGGGGGCAAACAGTTGCTCCATATCAGTAGTAATTATGGAAATGCAAATTGAAACACCAATGATGTTTCTCAGATTCACCAAGTACCCACCTCAGGGCCTTTGCACCTGCTGCCTAAAATAGTCCCAGATTTTCACAGGGCTCCCTTTCACTTCATTCACATCTGTGCTTAAAAGTCACATAAAAAGACCCTTCCTGATGGAATCCCTAATTCCATCATTCTCTAGTTCCTTATTCTGCTTTATTTTTCTTCATCACACTTATCACCACCTACCACTATACTGTATATTAACTTGCTCATTTCTTTATTATCTGCCTATCCTTAGTGATTATATGCTCAAAAGGGAAAGAGTTTTGCCTTTATTGCTCATTCACCATCTCTTGGGCCCAGCACAGTGATTGAAACAGAATAGGTATTCAATGAATATTTGTTAAATAATTAAACAAATAATAAAGAAATGAATGAATAGATGAGAAATGATTTTATATAATTTCTTTCACCAGATGGGTAAAACATAAAAAAGTGTTGTGAGAGACAGAAGAAATTTGGTAGTCTCATATTCTCTTGGAGGAGTACTTATTGGTACAACATTTTTGGAGGGCAGTTAACCAATATCTACCAAAATTAAACTATGCATATCTTTTGACTCAACAAGTCTATTTCTAGAACCTATTTGACAAAAAATATTTATATACATCCACAAAGATTTAAGAACAAGGATCTTCACTGCATCATTGAATATAACAGTGAAACGTATTTTAAAAGTAAGGGAATCATTAAATACACTGCATTAAATTAATTGTGTGGAATATTATGCACCTGTAAAAAAGAATAGAGTAGACTATGTATTATTAACATGGAGCATGCAGTAGAGGCGATAATGTAATGGTGCAGCCTATGGACTCTGGAGCTAGGCTGCCTGGGTTTTTACCTCAGCTCTGTCATTTACTAGCTTTGTGATCTTGGGCAAGTTACTTAATTTCTCTGTGTCTCAGTCTCATCATTTACCAAATGAAGATTACAGTTGATCTTGCTTTATAGGGTTAGTTTAGTTAATATATTTAAAATACAACAGTGACAGGGATACAGCAGACACACAATAAATACTAGACTTTATTGTTATAGTGTTAGAATAAGGATAATTATTTTGTTGTTATAATATTGTTTTGTTATACTACTACTAATTATTATTATCTTCATTATTTCTGAGGAAAGAGTTTCAAAAGCTCTGTTCGACTAAGCTCTATGATTTGGGGACCGCAATTGTTTTGCTCATCAGTATAACCCCAGGGCCAGCCCCGTGGCTGAGTCATTAAGTTCGTGTGCTCTGCTTCAGCGGCCCAGGGTTTCACTGGTTTGGATCCTGGGTGTGGACATGACACTGCTCGTCAGGCCACGCTGAAGCAGCATCCCACATGCCACAACTAGAAGGACTCACAACTAAAAATATGCAACTATGTATTGGGGGGGCGGATTTGGGGAGAAAAAGCAGAAAAAAAAAAAAGAAGATTGGCAACAGTTGTTAGCTCAGGTGCCAATCTTTAAAAAAAATAAATAAATAAAATAACCCTAGGGTCTAACAAAATACCTGGCACAGAGTCAACTCTCAATAAAAAATATCCACTTGTTGAATAAATGAGGATACATTTATAAGGCAAGCTCTAGATCAATCCGTATAAGGTGATTTTTTTTTTTTAAAGATTTTATTTTTTCCTTTTTCTCCCCAAAGCCCCCCGGTAGATAGTTGTGTATTCTTCGTTGTGGGTTCCTCTAGTTGTGGCATGTGGGACGCTGCCTCAGCGTGGTCTGACGAGCAGTGCCATGTCCGCGCCCAGGATTCGAACCAATGAAACACTGGGCCGCCTGCAGCGGAGCGCGCGAGCTCAACCACTCGGCCACGGGGCCAGCCCCCGTATAAGGTGATTTTTTAAAAACAAGTTAGTGGTGAAAGTGTTTACAGATGATGTATACTGACCTCTGTGACTTACTCTGAAATGCATCAGAAAAAAAGATAGATTGATAAAAGGGAATTGGCATAGATGTTTGAATAGATACGTGAAAAAGCATATAAGGCAACAAGTTAAAAGTAGAATCTAGTGGTAGGTATAGGAGTGTTTTACTGTACTATTCTTTCAACGTTTCTGTAGAAGTGAAAAAAGGTTCTGTGTGCGCATGTGTGTGTGTGTGTGTGTTCATATTCAGCATGGAAGAGATCTTCCAGGCTTTTTCAGCAGGAATGCTAGTGACATTCCAAGTGGAACAATGTGCTATCATGTGGGACCCTCCTGGGCGTTCCAGAGTCGTTAACCTCTGAGCACTATACCCTACTGACGACAGAGCTCCCCAGTCACTGTAACGACCCCAAATGCCCTCACACATTTCCAAATGCCTGACTGTTGAGAAACAGAATCCATAGCAAACTGGTAACGGGGATTATTTCTCTGCAGTTTCTTCTAAGAGGAGGAAGGGGTAAGGGTGAGGAAGGGGAAAATTATTTGTATTGTACTTTTCACTAAAAATGCTTAAAATTTTTAAAAAATGATTAACTCTGCCAAAAATAATTGTCTGGGAGAATATATCATGTTGCTAACAATGCTTACCCATGGGGAGGGGCAGCAGGGACTCGGAGGGAAGGAAGTCTTAACTTCTTACTTTGTACACTTTTACTGTCTTTATTTTTATGAGTATGAATTATTTTGGAACAATAAAATTTAAAGATCAATTTGCAAAAGAAAAAACCAAGGTGAAACACTTACAGAGAAAAGAAATAACAGGAAGAGCTATAGGAGATATCGTCTCCTTTGGCTTGTTCTGTACTAAGGCCATAATAATTTCATAATAAGAAAACTAAACTTTCATTAAAAACAAAAAGAATATTAAAATTCATAGAAATATTGAATGAAAGTAAATATTTGCTAAGCAGACAGACACTTTTGATTCCCAACCATATTTATTAGAAATTATCTGCACAGAAAGTAATTCATTGATAATTTTTCACCAGAAAGAGGACAGTTCATCTAACAGTTTCAGTTCTTATCATACTTTTGTTACTATGATCACTGAAACCTCAGTAATGTGGTTGCTGGAATTGGGCCAGGTTTGGAAATTATCATTGTGGATACTGCCACGTAGTGGTGAAACTTGTTGACTATTTGTTGTCAAAATTTTCTTTTTTGAGGAAGATTAGCCCTGAGCTAACTACCGCCAGTCCTCCTCTTTTTTGCTGAGGAAGCCTGGCCCTGAGCTAACATCCATGCCCATCTTCCTCCACTTTATATGTGGGACGCCTACCACAGCAGGGCATGCCAAGCGGTGCCATGTCCACATCTGGGATCTGAACCGGTGAACCCCAGGCCGCCGAGAAGCGGAACATGCACACTTAACCACTGCACCACCAGGCGGGCCCCATGTTGTCAAATCTGTAATTTGACAAGGGATTTAGGCGAGTTTTAGGCCCATGTCTAAATCATTCATAGATTCATTTTACAAACATTTGCTGAGTCTCTGACCTTAAAGAAAACTGATGGGCATGAAGAGGCTTTGAAGAAGTGTGAGGAACAGACCCTGCACTAAAAATGCTTACAATCTTGTTCAGCAGACAAGCACACACTTGAGAATGTCGATAAAATCATGATGCAATGTCGTGGACCATAAAACCAAAAAATGGAATTTCACCTTCATAGAGGCTCTTAACAGTCATCCAGTTTAACTGTATGAAGTGGTTAATGAGGGATAGAGAATTTATTAGCAGAAGAGATCACAGACTGAGGTTTGGAGTGTTTTCTGAGGTTCCAGCCTGGGAGACTGGGAGAGTAATGGAACCATTGACAGAGGAACAGAAGTAAAAACAGGGAGATGATTTAGGCACGAAGATGATGAGATCTGTTTTAGACACTGAATGTGAAGGAACGATAGGACATTACACTTGCTATTCTCTATTTACTCCCAGATTCATTCCTATACCCTTTACCGACACTCCGAATGGCTTTATCCAACCTCTCCTAGCCTCTGGTTTCAACCAATGGAATAAAATGTAGAAAGAGAAAAGCAGAGGGTAGAGGTCTAATCTATGTGGACTGGACCACTCAGAGAGGGGAGGAGGAGGGCTATTACCCAAAAAGGGAGTTATCAAAACTCCTTGAGAAGAATCAGCAGAGTATTGTGTCCTGAGCACCAAAGTAATGTCACTGACTAATTACCCCGAGAAACTCAAGGGAGGTTTCGGAAGCATTCTCCCAATTGTTTTTTTGGTTCTTTTTGTTGTTGTTAAGAGATGCAATCTCCTACCGCCCTGAACCAGACCAAGCCCCGCTACAATACCTGCCCGGATGAGCCGAGAGATGCCAACTGAGCCTGCACAAGCGAATACTCACCTCTCCTTTTTGAATATTCATGGCCCATCTGAAATAAAAGGTCCCTGCTTTCTCGTGCTTGGGGACAGCCACGACTTTGGAAATGATTCCACGTGGGCTCCTATTTGCTGCAAATAAACTCTATCTTGTGTGACAACTACTTCTGGTGGAGAGTCTGATTTTCACTCGCCAGGAGGGAACACACTTTGGCTCAGTAACAGTAAGACATTTCAAGAAGGGGTTATTGAAGACACTATCAAGTGCTGCAGAAGAGTCAAGGAGAGATGCATAAAAAAATACTACTCAGCTTTTTAGGATTCATTATTTCAGTGGTAGTTCATATTTCAGAGGGAAGTTTTTTTTTTTACTCAACAAATTGAAAGCTTTTAATATCATATTTTACAAATAGAGTAGTAATAGATTTCTACAAAATGGGCATAAAAATTTAATACCACAGGAAAGCTTTATAAAGTTCTTATTCTATTTAAGGGAAACCACCTAGTTCTTAGAAACAATTGATTCTAGAAAAAAACAAACAAACAACTCTTTAGTATAATGAGCAACCAATTTAAAAATATTAATATAAATTCATTTTGTTTCATTATAGTATGTAAGGCTGTATTGATGATTGATGAGATAGAAGCCAAATATAGAAATTTATAACTCTGATAAAGAATCCACTAAATTTAAAAATAGGTAATTTCCATCCTGACATTAGAGGGTGATTTTAATAGGAGTAAGGGTAGAAATCAAGTTGCCAAAGGTTAAGGAGGGAACCCAATTTAAAAATGGGTAAAGGGTTTGAGTAGAAATTTCACCAAAGACAATATACAAATGGCTAATAAGGATCTGAAAAGATGCTAACATCATTAGTTACCAGGGAAATGCAAGGAAATGCAAATCAAAACTATACTGAGTGAGGGGCTGGCCCATGGCCGAGTGGTTAAGTTCGCGTGCTTTGCTTTGGTGGCCCAGGGTTTCACCGGTTCAAATCCTGGGTGTGGACATGGCACTGCTCGTCAGGCCATGCTGGGGGGGCATCCCACATGCCACAACTAGAAGGACCCACAACTAAAAATACACACCTATGTACCAGGGGACTTTGGGAGAAAAAAAGGAAAAATAAAATCTTTAAAAATAAATAAATAAATTAAATTAAATTAAAAAAAAAACTATACGGAGTGACTATAATTAAAATGATAGTACCAAGTGTTGGAGAGGAGGAGAAGAAACTGGAACCCTCCTGAATTGCTGGTGGGCAGGTAAAATGGTATAATCACTTCAGAAAACGGTTTGGCAGTTTCTTAAAAAATTAACTAGGGGCCGGCCTGGTGGTATAGTGGTTAAGTTCGTGCACTCTGCTTCAGCGACCCAGGGTTCACTGGTTTGGATCCTGGGTGTCAACTTACCACTTATCAAGCCATGCTGTGGCAGGTGTCCCACATATAAAGTAGAGGAAGGTGGGCACGGATGTTAGCTCAGGGCTAATCTTCCTCAAAAAAAAAAAAAAAGATTAAAAAAAGTTAACTAGGGGGCTGGCCCCGTGGCCAAGTGGTTAAGTTCACGTGCTCCACTTTGGTGGCCCAGGGTTTCGGTGGTTCGGATCCTTGGTGTGGATGTGGCACCGCTCATCAAGCCATGCTGAGGTGGCGTCCCACATGCCACAACTAGAAGGACTCACAACTAAAAGTATACTACTATCTACTGGGGGGAATTTGGGGAGAAAAAGCAAAAAAAAAAAAAGAGAGATTGGCAAGTTGTTAGCTCAGCTGCCAATCTTTAAAAAAATTAAAAAAAAACTTAACTAAACTTACTATATAACCCAGTAGTTCCATTCCTTCATATTTACCCAAGAGAAATGCAAACATAAGTCTACTCAAAGACATGTATGTTACTGTTCATGACAGCACTATACATAAGAGCCCCAAACTGGAAACAATTCAAATATCCATCAACCAGTGAACGGATAAACAAAATGTGGTAGGCATACAATGGAGTACTACTCAGCAATGAAAAGGAAAGAATTTCTGATACATGCTACAACATGGATGAAGATGGACTTCAAAAACATCATGCTAAGAGGTAGAAGCCAGACACAAAAAACAAGATACCATAGATACTGTATGATTCCATTCCATTTTCTAGAAATGTCTAGAAAAGACAAATTCAGAGAAATAGAGAAATAGAAAGCAACTCTGTGGTTGCCTAGGGCTGGAGGTAGGAGTGGGGATTAATTGCAAACAGGTACAAGAGAACTTTTAGAGTAATGGAAATATTCTAAATTCTAATTCTGGATTATAGTGATGGTTGAACCACTCTACAAACTTACTAAATCATTGTTGACCTAAATAGGTCAATTTTTATGATATGTAAATTATGCCTCAATAAATCTGGTTTCTTAAAAAAGTTAAATAGGGAATATTTAAGGAAATGGAGGAAAAAGAATTAAGGCAATAAATGGAAATAGAAACAAAAATATTCCATGATTGCTCAGCAGACACAGGTTTTGAACCATGACTTTTTGCTTATTTAATCTTATTTGAGAAAAATTGGTCTTAATACAAAAGCACGTTTCTACCTTACCTAGGAGAAAATTCTCAAAATTAATTAGCAGTGAACCTGCACATTGTAAACCGAAAATAAAGCCAACGAGAAGGAATTTACCTGTTGAATTTAGATCAATATGAAGAGAGATGGGAGACACAATGAGCCTAGTCCCACCTATCTCAATTGTGACTTTAAGGCCACTGCTTCAAACTAAGAACTCAGAGTCTATCAGCCTTAGAAAGGAAGAGAGCTGTCCACATTGTAAGGGAACTTAGAACGTAGCTTCTAGAATTTTTTTCGTTTGACACGTACCTCACCACAGTGGAGTAATTGAGAGAAACCTGTAGCTCGTTCATACTTGATGACAGAAGAAAAGACAAAAGAAAATCTACTGTTCTTCTTCATGAGCTTCCCTCTATTCACGCTTTTAGTCAGAGGCATCAGTTATATCCATCGTCTATTGTGACATTTGCACTTTAGATAAACGAACTC
This sequence comes from Equus quagga, assembly GCF_021613505.1. Taxonomy (NCBI): domain Eukaryota; kingdom Metazoa; phylum Chordata; class Mammalia; order Perissodactyla; family Equidae; genus Equus; species Equus quagga. Next base: position 20,443,140 of record NC_060285.1, read on the forward strand.
TGGAAGCTGGTGACCTTAACTATATTAGTTGGCAGCACTAGGATTTATACTGTTTCCTTAAGATTGGTTACAGTGACCATAATAAATTTAGACCATTGCTACAGCATTGCAACAAAATATCAGAGTACCCTTTACAGTCTTCTAGAAGGCAGACTGTGCAAGATGCAAGTCTTCCTATTTAATTATGCACCTAACATTGCAATGAGTGATATATTAGTGTTTACGGATAATTAACCATACATGTTGAGTGCTCATTACTTTGGCCCTAAGGAGGAGAAAACTAAAAGCCAATAAGAAAAATCATGGAGATCAGAAAGTTTCAAAGGCTTGGAGATCAGGAAATTGATCCAACTTTCAAACATAAGGGTAAGAGTTAGCTTTTGCAAATAGGGAGATTCTGCAAAGTATATCATGGTGCTTGCTATTGATCCTGGGAAATATTTGGAACCTATAGTTCAATGGATGGCTTGTGAGACCTTAAACAGGGCAGAAATTAGTAGCCAGGATAGACAGAGAGCGCGAGCGGGAGAGATAGGGAATATGCATTCCCTTTGAGCAACCTGAAACTTTCACAGAAATTGACCATGTACTAGGCAAGAAAGGAAGCCTCAATGAATTCCAAATAGTAAATATCACACAAAGAACGTTCTCTTACCTTGTCTTGGTCAGATTAATTATTTGTAGACTAAAGAATCCATTCATTAATTTAAGCAGAAAGGAATTCAGTTGGTTCACCCATGAACCATTAGGAGGGCTGAACAAAGAGATTTGAGGTTGAATTAAGGAAAAGCTCCCAAAACCTCAGCTGAACTGAGCTGCCGCCTCTGCCATGGTCAGGAAGAGCAGGACCAGGACATCTTTACAGAGGCAGGAAGCCACTTTCAGCAGTGCTGCCTTCAGAACCACAGCACATCTGCATGGACTCACGAGCAAAAACGGTGTCCTTTGCCCTGCCTCTCTCCCTACGTCACTCCCAGATTAAAACCTTCTGTAAATTCATCTGATTAGGAGAATCTAAATCACATATGGAACCCTAGTTTCGGGGATGTGCCAGTTATCAATTGTCACCTCTCAGCTCCAAATTTACCCGCTTGGAATCTGCTGTGAACGGACTGGACTCATTTCTCCTTTGTAGTGATTGTGATGTTAAGCTTTGCCAGTAGAGGGCGTTGGAGGGATACTGATTCCGGTGTGTGGTTTTTGCTTTTTCTTCCACCTGCTGCATGGTAGGTTAGTGTACTAGTATGTGAGGACATCAGTAGTGCCCTGCATGGGTCATGCACTCTCAGAGAGCACAGTTACCACCCTGGCCTAGACCTGGAACCACCTTGATGCAGTTCCCCTGATATGGACACACTTTGCCCAGACCAGGCACCCACAGATGAGCCCCAACTCCCAATGGGCACCTGCATTTTATGCCAACATTTATGGGATGCAATAAAATTAGTACTTAGAGGGAATTTTATAGTTGTTTTTTGTGTGTGTGGTTTTTGGGTTTTTTTTTTCTTTTTTTGCTGAGGAAGATCAGCCCTAAGCTAACATCTATGCCAAACTTCCTCTACTCTCTATGTGGGTCTGTTCCCAATCTTCCTCTTTTTGTATGTGAGCCACTGCCACAGAATGGCCACTGACAGATGAGTGGTGTAGGTCAGTGTCTGGGAACTGAACCTGGGCTGCTGAAGTAGACTGTGTCAAACTTAACCACTATGCCCTGGGGCTGGCCCCCGAAATTAATAGGGTTTTTTGTGTGTGAAGAAGATTGGCCCTGAGCTAACACCTGTTGCCAACTTTCTTATTTGCTTGAGAAGGATTATCCCTGGCTAACATCCATGCCAATCTTCCTCTATTTTGTATGTGGGATGCTGCCACAACATGGCTTGATGACAGGTGTGTAGGTTCATGCCCGGGATCCAAACCTGTGAACTCTGGGCTGCTGAAGTGGAGCGCCCAAACTTAACCACTGTGTCACAGGGCCAGCCCCTGGAAGTTTATAGTTTTGAAACATTCATAAAAAGCAATAAAAAAATTGAGCTAAGTATTAAATTTGAGAAATTAGTTCAAGAGCAACAGAGCAAATTCAGAGAATAAGAGGAAAGGAGATTACAAAGATAAAGCCACAATCAATGAAGAGAAAACAACAGAAATTATAGACAGGATGAGCCAAAGAGTAAGCAAAAAAATTATTTAGGAAACAGCTGAGAAGATAAAAAGAAGTAATACACAAAACGAAACAAACACTCGGAGAGTAAATAACGATAAACATAATGGAAAGTTTAAAACCTGGATGAGTTGAGTACATTTCTGGAAATCCCCCATACCAAAACGATCTAGGTCCAGACAGTTCTTGAGGGAGTTTTACCTCAAAATTTAGGTTTGTTCTCCATAACATTCTAGTTTCCTTTAATAACACATTGCAATTCAATCCATCAAAGCTTTAATAGTTGCCAACACTATATTTGGTATTTTTATCAGTGCAAAATATATTCATTCATATAATAAAATTTTTACCAGTTGGCTACTATCAGCAATGCACAATGTTAAGAGTGGGGGTATAGTTATGAATAAGGTAGGCAAGTCTCTTGACTTTATGATGCTATATTCCACAGAGGAAATATACCAAAAAAACCCTACAAGTAAACATCAAATAAATAGAACAAAGTATGGTTACGTTTATGTGAAAATTATGTGCATTTCTTTATATATCCACAATGTATTTGAATTCACAAAAAAATAAACAGTGGGCCATGTTATGTTTTGGCTCTTGAAATTCAATCAGAAGCAGTTAAATTTCTTTCTTTCCTTTTTTTTTTGCTGAGGAAGATTTGCCCTGAGCTAACATCTGTTCCCAATATTCCTCTTTTTGTATGTGAGCCACCACCACAACATGGCCACTGACAGAGGAATAGTGTAAGCCCATGCCCTAGAACTGAACCTGGGCTACTGAAGCAGAGCGCACTGGACTTAACCACTGGGCCACGAGTTCTGGCCCACCATTAAATTTCTGAATAATTTTGTTTCATTTACTATTTTTCAAAAAATTAAAAGCTGTCCTGGCTTTCTTTCTTTAGAAGAAAGAAAGAAAAGGATGAGGTCGCTTACAGCAGGCATATGTTTCATGAACACACACTCTACATCCTGAAAGGAGGGAGGGGACAAAATCAAAATACGGTTCCTGGCAACAAGCACGTTTTTCAAGCTTAAAGCTTAAAAGTACAAGCATTTCACAATGTCAACATTTTATCTCTTTACCTTGAATAAAGCAAGCTAAATATAGACTTATCAGGAGTTATTTTAACTTTCCTTAATCTGCTAGTTATAGTTCTTTGTTCAAGTTCAATTTTCTTATAAGCCCAAAGTAAGGCCTTCCAAGTTCACCATCTCTGTGTACAACCTCTATGTTTCATATGCCCAGGGCAAAAGAGCCCTCTTTGTGCAGGATTGTTTACTCTTATTGCTCATTTTCATCAAGTCTGAACAAAAAGAGACTCACAGACGGTGGATGTTTTAGGGCCCAATGCATAAAGGCATTCTCCTCATCTCCTGAGTTTTGAACCAACTGAGAAAGCCATGGAAGGTACAGACAGGTGGAGAACAAAGCGCCAGCTTTAGTACTGATAAAGTTAACTGGAGAACGTTGTTTTACCTCTGTGGACAAGGGGGCAGCCAGTACTTCATCCCTGGATGAGACAGACTTCCTAGGCCCTGGCCAGGCCTGGGCTCAGAGACTACATGCTGGGCAGACAGTGGATCAGAACTCCCGTCTCTGGCAGACCAGCTCAATTCCTTTCAACCCCACTGGTCAGGTACATTCCTCTTTTCCTGGGGTGAGGGGTGGCAAGAGAGGCCAAGAGTGTTAAAATGTTGAAAGAAAAAAGTACCTCTTGAAATGAGATATAGTCATTGCAAACCTCTTGAGACCTAAGCCTTCTGGCTTTATTCCATCATGTGGTACTGCCCCAACCCCTCTTCTACTGGAAGGCCACCTGAAGGCACACTTCCATTCAACTCTTTGCCTCAGTGGGCAATGAACAGTTCTGAGGATCTCTTGTAGCGTTCTAACCAATTCTGATAAGATTCAGCCCACCTCAGGATTTATCCCCTGGGAGCAAGGCACTTGGAAGTGCACAGGAATGGGGATGGAAAGAATAAATCTTGCTTCACCAGTCTTGCTTTGTTTTCAGTCTCAACAAAATCCAAGCTGTTAGCCAACAGTCTGTCTGTTGCTTTAATTCGGGCATCACCTACTCTGTACCAGGCAGGTAAGCTCACTGAGGCGGGTAACATAACTGGGTGACTCAGGCCGGATGTCACACATACATATAAAAATATCTTCATTTCTAAACACACACAAAACCCTCTCCCCCTTTGACTTGAATCACGTGTCTCTCTCTGCCTTCCATTTACCACTTTTGATGAAGATGTGTATGCAAAGAGATATTTCTCACCTGTGAAATAAATTACAGTGCAAGTGCTATGATAAATGTCAACTGACCCTAAGCCTCCAGGTTGGGGAGATGAAGCCGAGTGACGGGAACCATGGTGAAGTGCCTGTACCCAGTGGGCAGGCAGTCCCCACTCAGCCACAGCTGGTTGTTGTCATGTGGAAATGTGGTTTTGGTATGATCAGATTTTTCCATTTATTCAGAACAAACTAGAATTTAGGATCAGGATTTGTCAGTAAACTCTCACAATTTTAAAATAGTTTTTAAAACTTGCTGGCCAAATAAAAAGGATCTGCAGGCCATAGGTTTATCATTTGTGACTGACTTACCTTTAAATTACTCTTCTTTATGCCCTAGCAAAAGATTAAGCTTTTTTTTTTTTTTTTTAAATCAGAGACATTTTTTTCCCTTTCCCCAAAGCCCCAGTGCATGGTTGTACATCCTAGTTGTAAGTTGTTCTAGTTCTTCTGTGTGAGCTGCTGCCACAGCATGGCAACTGACAGACGGGTGATGTGGTTCCGTGACCGGGAAATGAACCCAGGCCACTGAAGCGGTGAGAGTGCCAGACTTTAGTCACTAGGCCATCACGGCTGGCTCCAGAGAAACTTATATTGTATTTACAGTTTTCTTCTTAATGTTAAAAAAAAAACTATTGGGAAAAGAACATATTGAAAAGAAAAAATACTTTGCTCGATTTTGTTATGAATCTTGTAGTTAGAAAATTGAAAAAGTGCACTAATAAAAAGAATATAGTAATTTTTTTTTTCCTGAGGAAGATTTGCCCTGAGCTAACATCTGTGGCCAGTCTTTCTCTTTTTGTACATGAGCCACTGCCACAGCATGGCCACTGACAAATGAGCAGTGTAGGTCTGTGCCTGGAAACCTGACCCAGGCCACCAAAGCGGGATGTGCTGAACTTCACCACTAGGCCACTGGGGCTGTCCCTAGTGATTCTTTACTTCTCTAATATTTTGGGAATAAGGTGATTGATCTATTTCTGTAAACTTCATAGTTTACCAGAGCTTAATATATTAACCTCCAATTTTTCCTATTACCAGTAATTACTCCATTTTGGAAAGATATCTAAAATATGTGTCACATGCCTGCTCCTTCTCTGTTGTCCCCCATCTAGAGAATCAACACCTTCATGCACTTAGCTGTCCATGCCAAATTTTTGAGTCACAATTGATACCTTGCCCCTACCACAGCAGGTCAATCACCAAGTCCTGGCAGTTCAATTTACTAAATATACGCAGAGTTCTGTTCCTTGACATTGTTCTCACCCACCTCTAAGCCACTGTCACCCCTTACCTGGACTCTCCAGTAGCCTCCCACTTAGGGTGTTAGAGTTAGCAAATAAAAACATCGGATGCCCAGCAAAATTTCAATTTCAGATAAGTAGCAAATAATTTTTTTAGCATAAGTCTTAAATATTGAAGGAGATATACTTACACTAAAAAAAAAAATTATTCACTGTTTATCTGAAATTCAAAGTTAACTGGGTGTTCTGCATTTTATCTGGCAACTCTACTCCTACCAGTCTCACTTCAACTCCTTGGGTCCTCTCCAATCCATTTTCCACACCACAGTTATGATGATTCTTTTTTTTTTTTTTAAAGATTGGCACCTGAGCTAACATCCGTTGCCAATCTTCTTCTTCTCTTTTCTTCTTCTCCCCAAAGCCCCCCAGTACATAGTTGTATATTCTCGTTGTAGGTCCTCCTGGCTCTGCTATGTGGGACGCTGCTTCAGCATGGCTTGATGAGCAGTGCCATGTCCACGCCCAGGATCTAAACCAGCAAAACCCCGGGCCACTGAAGCAGAGCACACGAACTTAAGCACTCAGCCACAGGGCCGGCCCCATGATGATTCTCAAAATTCCTATTTGATTATGCCACTTTTCAGTTTTCACCAAAATTCTCAATTATCTTTAGGATTAAGTCCTTTATTCTTTTTTTTTTTTTTTTTTTTTTGGTGAGGAAGATGGGCCCTGAGCTAACACCTGTTGCCAATCCTCCTGTTTTTGCTTGAGGAAGATTAGCCCCTGAGCTAACATCTGTGCCAATCTTCCTCTATTTTGTACGTGGGTCACCACCACAGCATGGCTTGATGAGTTGTGTAGATCCACGCCTAGGATCCAAACCTGTGAACCTGGGCTGCCAAAGTGCAGCACGCTGAACTTAACTACTATGCCACTGGGCTGGCCCTTCAAGTCCTTTATTTATTCTTAATATGGCCTTCAAGGCCCTGCCAACCTCTCCAGCTCCATCTCATTGCACCTGCAGCCCCTCTTGCCTTAGATTAGAGCCTTCAGCATGCCAGCCCTACGTGGAATGTACTTCCCTTCCTGCTCATCCCATCCATGCTTAGTCCTTAAGCCTTGGCTTCAGCATCACTTCCTCCAGGAAGCACTCCCTGATCTCCCAGGCTAGGTTAGTTCCCCTCACAATACTAACTCAATACTTACTTGCCCCTCTAGAGTGTAAATTCCAGGACAGCAGGGAGTATGTATTCCTAGGTCATTCCTCTGGGTACCTAGGTCATTACTAGTTAGCCTCAGTGCTTGGTAAAATGCCCGGCACAGAGTGTTCATTTATAAATGATGAATAAACACTATACATAACTTGACTTTTCTCAAAGATTGGGTTCAGCACTACATGAGCTGTTATCCTATTGTTCTGAGAGATACTGCTGCTTCCGCTGCATCTCTCCGCTCTTGCCTCATCTGCATTATTCCTCCCAAGACAGTTATACTTTTTGAACCAGTTTGACTCTTTTTTTTAATGTGGTTTTTCTTTCATTTTTCCTCAAGATTGTCTGTTGACAATCGCTTCTTGCTTGGGGGAAGGACAGGAAAGGGAACTCCTGATTTGTTTTTTTCTCTCTGCTATTGACTGAGAACCCAGATAACAGAAGTTCTCAGAATAATATTTACCAGATTTTGAAAGAGAGACTGAAAGATTCTCCTAAAAGCAAAACTCCTACGTTTCAGTGGGTTACTGACAATCTTTTCGCTTTCTTGTTTTTTTCTGGCTCTTTTATGTTGCCAGATACAAGATTTCCAGATAATCAAGAGGCCACTGTATTTCTTCCACTGTTCAGATACTGGGAATTTACAATCCTTTCCACAAACTTCATACTGCTAGATTAATCTTCGTGAAGGGCATATTTCATCAGTTCATTCTGCCGAAAGCCTCATTGCTTATAGAAAAAGTTAAATATTGTTTTCTTAACTTTTCCCAGTGCTTAAAATGTCCCAGACGCTTAAACACTTTCATGCATTATTTTCCTGAACCTTCCTAATAACTCTGTAAGGTAGCTACGACAGGTGTATTGCATTACACCCACACTTATTTTACTCAAGTTCAACCATATGGCTCAGGAGAGAGGGAGAGAGTGAGCAAGAGCGAGTTCTCTAGAGCAAAGCACTATGACAATACTCCTGACACCCTTGGGGCTTCTGGTTGGAGCATAAAGAGATAGAAAAAAGTTTTAAGGGTAACTTGCATTAGAGCAAAGCACAGGCTGGGCCAGGACTAGGAGAGCAAGGCACTTGCCTTGGGAACAAAATTTAAGAGAAAACCCAAAACTCACTAAAGAAGATCAATAATATTTTAATGCAATATTTTAAAAGACCAAAATTAATGCAAAATATACATGAAGAATAAAATATTAGAATTTTAAATAGAGGCAGAATCTAACCCTGCACTTGCTGGACTCACCTCCCCCTGATCCCAGCCCTGTTCCAGAGCCTAAGGAACAGGTTCAAATCTCAGTTCTGTCATTTTCTGGTTGTGTGATATTTGACAGTTTTTTAACCTCTTTGTCTCTCGGTTTCTTCACCTGTAGAATGGGGATAATAATGGTATTTACTTCACAAAGTTGTTGTGAGGAGTAGATGAGCCCAGCACACAGTAGATACTAAGTAAATGTTGGCTATCACTTTTGGGGAAACAAACGTCCTAAGAGTCCTGTTGAGTCCTGATGGTTTTATATCTGTTGTCATGATTGAAAAGACCTCAGAACTGTAGAAGTGTCTTGTACAACAGCCACAATCTCTGTCATGTATGCATAGCATGTATCAGCTTCTCCTGAAGAAGGATTAAAAGAATTGACTGAAAAGTAGGGGCCTGCCTGGTGGCCCACCGGTTAAGTGCGCATATTCTGCTTCCAAGTCTGGGGCTTCGGATCCCAGGTGCAGACCTACACACCACTGGTCAAGCCATGCTGTGGCAGGTATCCCACATATAGAGTAGAAGAAGATGGGCATGGATGTTAACTCAGGGGCAGTCTTCCTCAGCAAAAAAAAGAGGATTGGTGGCAGATGTTAGCTCAGGGCTAATCTTCCTCAAGAAAAAAAAAGAATTGACTGAAAAGTATGAACACCTCACCTTGGATTGGAGGGAAGTTAATCTCTTTTGCAAGTCTGTTAATTCCGCCTAACCATCAAGCAGAGGGTGTATATTCTGAGTATTTCTTGAAGCTGATTTTGAAGATAATTTAAAAATTGGTCTGAATGATGACAACATTGGGGAAGTGTATTCTTTCCCAGGGTGACTAAATTTAAGACAAAAATCATATTAACAAGGGGATATGGGGAGGAAAAAAACTCTCAAATAAGAAGCGCCGAGGGGAAGCCCTCCTAGAAACCACCCGGTGCCAAAGTAGAACTAACTGACCACCCCTGCGTTGGTTCCCCTCCGGCACACCGGATGATTTCTATCCCAGAATAACTTTTTTGTACTTAGTGGTTTATGAGTTTATCTCCCCAACTCGACTCTCCGGGAACAGTGGCCAGGTCTAGTTCATTTTCGAATACCCGACACCAAGCACTACGTCAGGCACCGGACACTAAACACATGTTTAACAAACAAATGCATCGATGAATATTGGTTTTGGCACATTTAGCCCAAAGGTTACCTCTTTCAAACAATATGGTGAGGGAGAGGGGAAAGGAGCCCCGCACGGCATTTCCTCTTAGCGCGGTGAGAAATCATAGTTTCCCAATTATTGTCCGCGCAGAGAGGGTTTTGTGCACAGAAGGGTTTACAGCATCTTAGCGCCGTCTGCGGCCTGCGCAACCAAGTCCGCGGATCCGAGCCGAGCCCGACGGCCCGCCGCGCACGCGCAGACGGGGAGGGCGTGCGCCTGCCCTCCGCCCCTCCGCCCTCCAGGTGGCGCTGGCGGCGCCGCCGCCGCCGCCGCCACCGCCTCTTGGGCCAGACCCAGGCGGCGCTGGCCGCCTCGTGGGCCGCGGGTCCGCCTCCGCCGCGCGGAGGGCGTGGGTTCCCGGCTCCCGGAAGCGGCGGCCGCGGCGCGGAGCCGAGCGGCGTCGGTCCCCGGGGCTGCAATGCGCGGCGGCCGGAGGCTGTGAGCTGAGCGCGGCGGCCCGGCCGGGGCCGCTGATCGGCGGCGTGTTGCGGCGGCGGCGCCGGCGGCTCCGGCTCCTCGGGGCGTGGCGTGGCGGCGGCCGGGGTGATGCTGCTCAAGCTCCTACAGCGACAGACCTATACCTGCCTGTCCCACAGGTATGGGCTCTACGTCTGTTTCGTGGGCGTCGTTGTCACCATCGTGTCCGCCTTCCAGTTCGGAGAGGTGAGTAGCGGCGCGCGGGCCCCGGTGCGGGCGCCGGGAGCCCGTACGACCCCGCGGCACCCTGAGCCCCTGTCCTCGCCGAGCCGCGGGGCGCCCCGAGCCCTGGCGCGCTTCTGTCCTGCCTCAGCATCCTCCCTGCAGCCCGGGGACAGGTCCAGAGCCCGGCCTTGCCCTGGGGGCGCCGAGAGTTCGATCTCCTCCCCGGGCCCCGCTTTCAGTCCCTGGGGTCGAGATCTCATGCTTCCGACGGTTTGGGGGCATAGGCCCTCGTTCTGCAGGTTCCCTTTCCCTCCAGGTGCCTTCTACAGGGTCCCCAAGTCATTTGACTTTCCCCCTCAGGCCTTGTTCTCCTCTGCGAAGCCCCTGCCGGGACCTAGGCTTTATGTCTCTTCCCCTTCCTAAACTCTCATTCCCTGGCGCTCCTACAGTTTTCCTCCTCAGGTGTCCCCCTCCTAATCTTTTCACCTTGACAGAGGCCCTTTATCTTCTTAATCCCGTTCCTTCTCCATTTTCAAAACTTTTGTCCAAGAGGTCTGTGTTTCTTTGCATGCGAATTTGCAGTGGGGAGAGTGTATTGGCCCAAAACTTAAAGGACTTATGTGTGAAAGGGGATTTTCTTTTTTTTTCACTTTTGCTGTGTTATTTGGGACAGCTGTACATCCTCACTTAGTCCATAGAGGATCTATTGGTAGAAGTGCACACGCTGATAAGAGAGATTTCTTGGCAGTTGCAGACACTTTTCCCTGTCCCGAGATCAGCTGAGGCTAGGGCCCCATCATGTGACCAGGACAAGGGCACCCGACCTCTTGGGAGCCAGCACAAGCCCTATGTGTCATGTGATATGCTAGTAATTTAGACCCCAGATCACACAAGCCTGGCCTTTCTTGATCTGCTTTTAGTTAATATACAGTAAAGTGGTTTCGTTAGACGGTTAACTCTTAAGAGGGGCCAAGCAACAGGTTTGGGAGGGTGGAAGCACCCAGGTTTAATAGATTTTGTGCCCCTCTGGATGTATACTTTCAACATTGTCTTAAATAAAATACCTCTTTGATTTAGGTTGGATAGTTGTGTCAGTATTGACAGCCTAATATGGTTTTTTTAATCATAAACGTGTGCAGAGACAAGAGAACACCACTTTAAAAATTGCGTCTATAGCGACTGGGAGATAAGCTATATTTCAAGTTGTTTGAAATCTATCTCCTTGTTTTAATCTTTTAAAATTTTTTGTAGGCGGTTGTAAAGGTTTTCAAATTAACAGGATGGGTTTTAGAAATGCCACGGTATACATTTGCTTGAAGTCTGTACCCGTGCTGGATTGTAAGCTCCATAAGAGAGGGTGTTGTCTGTTTACTGTACCCCTGGCCCAAGCACAGCGCCGGGTCCTGCCAGAGTGTGCAGTCTAAATATTTGTTTAATGAATGAATAAATTGTATGGCATTATTTCTAAGTGTACGCTTTTAGTAGTTCTTGGTTCTAGGAGCTAGAATAAAGTGAGTCTTAAAAGTAAGGGTGAGAAAGTGCCCCGGACTTGTAAGTGTGGAATATGTATATAATATTATACCACCTGCTGTTCTGTGTTTCATGTGTTGCAACATAATATAGTGAATGCATCCATGCATAGCTAAGTGCCTCATTGCTGAAAGAAGTTTTTTGTGGGCTTGAGTAATTTTAGGTTAGCTGTTTAACACCCCTGCAGTGTGAAGCTGACTTAAAGGCTTCAGTTGTTGTAATTTTTCATTTCATGTATTCCACGCCTGGTTATTTATTTACCAAAAGAAAGACATTTGTCAATCTTGACGTGGCCACAGGTCTTAAAGTTTGGAACAGACAGAAGAAATGCGAGGGCAAGAATGCCAACAGGTGGCACAGGAGGTGGAGATATCTGGCTCCATGCCACTAATTTGTTGCCTGTAGTTAATTTCTACAGCACGGTGGAAAAGAGGAGCCGCAAGATTAGGCAGATCTGGGTTTGAATGCTGGTGCCAGTATTAATGATCATGACAATAGCTAATGCATAGGGCTTACCAGCTGCCAGGCACTCTCTTAACTGCTTTACATATATTAACTCATTTAATCCTCACAACATCGCGCTTGGGAGATGGGTACTATTGTTCTCCCCATTTTACAGGTGATGAAACTGAGGCACTTGCACAAGTTAATCCAGCCAGAGTTCATGGCAGAGCTGGGTTTCAAACCAAGGCAGTTATATCTCCAGAGAGGTACTCTTAAGCACATCTCTTTATGGTCTCTCAAACAGCCTGGGCTGTCCTTTGTATGATCTTAGAAAGGATACTAAACCTCTCTGAACGTCAGCTTCCTCATCTTTAAAATGGAGGCAAGAATACTTTCCTTGCAGAGCTGATGGTGAGGATTAGCACCTTGCCGGGTTCCTTGCACCTAACAGACTCTCATTAAATGATAGTAACTACTGCTGGTATTATTATTACCAACTATTTTATGCCTTTAGTCCTTATTTTGAAATAAACTCTTGAAATAGAATACTTGCATCATACAGTTAATATTACCAACTTGTTAATAACTTTACTAATTGCAATGAATAAAAGGACTGAGAAGATCATTGTTAGCTGAGAATTCCTTAGTATCTTTTTCCTCCTCTCAGTATAAGTGGCATTGGCTGCTACGTTTTGATAAGCTATTTGTATGCTCATCCAAATTTTGAGAAAGAAAATTGGAATTGGGGGAGGGAAGTGTTATAAAAACATTTAATTTTCTTTTAAGTCAAGCCAAGTACTTTCTGGAGAACCCTTGGGAACTATGATCAAACAAAAGCAGAGCTGGATCCTAACCCATTGGGAAGGCCCTCAGGATGGGGACTAATGGCCGTGACTAAAGTGTGTTGCGTTGGGGTGCGGGTGGCAGGGAGGAGCTTGTCTATTGTAAACCATTTGACTTGGGTGAGTCATGTGACCTCTGGGAGCCTCAGTTTCTTCATCTACAAATGAGGGCACTAGATTGACCATGCTCTTATAATCCTTTTTTAGCTCAGAAACTTTTAATTTTAAATATGTGTCCTCTGTTGACATGATGTAGACTTTAAAACACTTGCTTTTGAAGTAAAAATTTATTATTTCAGGGCCATCATTATTTAGTTGAGCCATTTATGTTCAAATCCCAATCCCTTATCCGAAACTTCTGGAACTTCTGAATTACCTTATAATTAAACATCAGTATCTTTTACAGTGAAATATATGACTGTTCACACAGGAACATATGTGAGGAACATAAAGACTATAAATAACTTCAAGTCAGTTTAAGTTTTGCCACCAAGTGAGTTCAGGTCAGGTCAAGTTTTGCTGCCAAATAAGATATGAAAAGATCTTCACTGTTGAGAGCTGTTTGGATTTCAGGATTGTAGATCATTGGTTTGTGTGTATGTGTGTATCTGTGTGCTTGTGTGTGTGGGGTGTTTATATAAAATATATCACTTCCTTACATGCACTAAGTATGGAAACAAATATTCAAAATTAACTGCAATGAAGAAATCTGATAAGTTCAGATAGAATCTCCCCATACCGGGTAGTCACTGCCCCCTGCCCTCCTGGCTCCCTTTAGCTCATTGGCCTCTACCTCCATTTTGGATTAGTGAGATATTATTGTTCAGTGAAAAAGAAGATTGAAAACTGGGCCCAGCTCAAGTTATTTTTGCCTTGGTGACCAGTTTCTCATACTGGGCCAAGTTCAAGAAAGAAATTAGTTACCATGTTTGTATTTGATTAGTTCACTCATTGGGCAGATGTTTTAAAGGCAAGTGTTTTAAAGTCTACATCATGTCAACAGAGGACAAATATTTAAAATTAAAAGTTTCTGAGCTAAAAAAGGATTATAAGAGCATGGTCAATCTAGTGCCCTCATTTGTAGATGAAGAAACTGAGGCTCCCAGAGGTCACATGACTCACCCAAGTCAAATGGTTTACAATAGACAAGCTCCTCCCTGCCACCCGCACCCCAACGCAACACACTTTAGTCACGGCCATTAGTCCCCATCCTGAGGGCCTTCCCAATGGGTTAGGATCCAGCTCTGCTTTTGTTTGATCATAGTTCCCAAGGGTTCTCCAGAAAGTACTTGGCTTGACTTAAAAGAAAATTAAATGTTTTTATAACACTTCCCTCCCCCAATTCCAATTTTCTATTTTGAGTGTGTTCTTTGCCAAGGCAGGTAATAGGTGAAGCCAGAGACCTGGCCTAAGAGTTGGGAGACAGCCTCTGGCCTGGTTTGAGCTCCAACATAAACTGTGATCCTCAGTGTTTCCCAAACTTATTCCCAGCTACCTCCTGCCACTCTGTTTTACATAGGTGTCTTTTGTGGGTGGGAAACCTTTCATTGTTAAAAATATATTCTTAGCACCTAAAAAGTGCTTGGTCCCCAGTAGGTGCCAAATAAATACTTGACGGATGGATGACTGAATGAATTGGCATGATCTTAACCAACATCCCTTAAAGCTCCTTTCCAGTAAAGGTATGTTTTCTACTCTGATGCATACCATCTGTAGTTACCTTTCATTTCTCAGACGTGATTGGTCTGTTTTTTTTCGTATGATAGAAGCTGTCATCAGAGATAGAAAGAATTCTAGTTCATCCTTGGCGATCTTTGTCTAGTTAAATTAAAGCCATGATGTACATATGAGTAACAATAGAAGGGAGTGAGTAATTGAATGCCTGAGTAGGCACACAGTAATTGCTTAGAAAATCAGAGGGAGGGAAGAAAATTATGGGTTGAAACATCCTAGAGGAAGGTGAGACTTTTACAAGGAGGCAGGAGCTTTTCTTTTTGATTTATTATTGGTTTAAAATTGCTGCTGGTATTAGTCAGCAGCACTTGGTTGCAAGTGACAGAACACCCCCCCAGACCTGGCTTAAGAAGAAAAGGTAGGTTTTTTGCTTGTATCTTTGAAAAATATAAGGTGAAACTCCTGGCGGGGTTGGATCAAAGTGCTCAAATGATGTCATCAGGGCTCTCTTTTTGTCCCTGTTCTCCAGTTCTCTTGGTTTAGTTCTCAGGCAGGCTCTCCCCATATGGGAGCTAAGATTGCTGCCAGCAGCTCAAGCTTCTAGTCCGCCAGTTTCATAACCTCAGCAAATAGAGACCTTCTGTTTCTCATTGGTGCCAGCTAGACCTGGGGTGGCTTGCCTCCCGGGGAATGAGTGCCCTTATTAACCACTTGGATCATCCCCAGAGCTAGAGTTGTGGGAGGGCTCAGGCTCAACTGAACCACGTGGACGAGAGAGGTTCCCCCGAGGAAAATTACAAGGCTGTTATCAAAAGGGCCTGAGCAACAGATGTCCTAGACACTGTCTGAGTCAAAACCTATTTCCTTTCATTGGCCTTGACATTGACATGATGATTGATAGCTGTTAGTCCTTCACCTTGTTCTAGAGGGTGTAAAAGTGGATTCTATCCATTTTTAATATCTTGTTAATTACTCTTAATCTGTGAAACTTGTATTCTTGGGTGGGTGTATTCATAGGAGTTTTCTTAGACACAGTTCATGTGCTCTCATAAATCTTTCAATATGTATCTTTAATGTGGTGATTGGATAATTGTATTTGGTTTCACTTACTCTTGGGGTCTAAATGTTGTTTATCTTGTTAATGAAATTTGGCATATTGTGAGAGAAAAGACTTAACCTGACCTTTGGCAGCCCCTGGCACTCCGTGAGTTTGGAAGTTCTCACTCCCTCTTCTTCAGGGACACCACCCTCCCTTTTCTCCCTGCCCACTCACTGTTCCTTCTCAGTCATAAATGCTGGGATTCCCCAGGCTTGGCTCCTCGGCCTCTCTTCTTATATGTGGGAGATGTCATGTTTCAGACCCCCATCCAGACTTTTGTGACTCCCTGATCTCCAGCTGCTTTGACAACAAGCTTCAGATCCACACTTCCTTCTAGCTGTCTGCAGCACATACTTGCCACCGCCCCCCCCCCCGCCCAATGACAGAGGGTGCTCATTCATCATGGTACTGGCCCTTTGTATCAGCTTGTAAGGTTAGCTCTGCCTCTGCCTCCGCCTCCGGATGAAAACTCTGGTGGGCCGAAGCCTTCTCCTGTCACACCTAGGTAATAAAAAGTCCTGAGGTCACTTCAGATTACAAAACATAACGTCAATTCAAAATTAAAGCCTTCAATCTCACGTCAGAACAGAACGCTGAGCCTGTTGGAAGTTGAAGCTTCCTGCCTCCCCCGCTCAGGCGTGCTCCAGCTGAAAGCCTGCAGTCAAGGAAGGGAGTTTGGGTGCCGTGGGCTGCTTCTCTCTTTCCTCATCCGAAGCTCCGCTTTTTCCTCTGTAACCTGTCCTGACCCCTCCTGGGTTGGAGCACCTGGAAGAAGGAAAGAAAATGCGGGTAGCAAGTTCTTCCTAAACAGGTGCTGGAGCTCGCTGAGATTTGCAGGTGTTGGAGTTTTCTCTTGAGCGCTTCGAGCGTGTCCTGGACCCCATCAGTTCAAAGTGTGGGCTGTGTATGCTGATTCCAGCATAGCGGCAACCTCCCCCTTGTCCTCAGAGCAGTTAGCCGACCAGCCCTTCATATTTCTCAGTGTGAGACAGATGTGGTGTCCACCCAATTGGATGGACCCAAAGTGAGCTCTCTTGGTAATCCCTTGAGCCCTTTTCCAGGGTTTGAGGTAATGGGAAAGAGATTTCCCCCCTCGCCTGTAGACGAGGTGGAGCAGGATTCACAGGATCCCAGCAGCTTCCAAAAACCCTCCTCTGGACCTTTCTACTGTGTTTTGGTTTTTCAACCCCCTCCATAGGAAACTTCACATCTTGATTAACACTGCACTTTGGAGTGTGATATCTGGTGTTTTGATGTTTCAGAAGAAACTTTTGTTTCTACCTGCACAGCTTCTCAGTGCAGTTAATTGAGCTTGCCCAGGAGATGAAATGTATTTGCCGTTCCTGTACTCAGCATCCTGAGCACAAAGACATTATCTTTCTTATCTTGGAGTCCTGGTGCCCCAGCAGAGCACTTGAGTCATTCATTCAGTTAGTAAATATTTGTCGAGCCCTGTGCCAGGCCTCTGGGCATACAGCAGTGAACAAAGCAGATGTGTTTCTCCAGAGAAGGAGTTTGTATTCTGGTTGTACAGTCAGACATTAAATGCTACTTAATTACAATTGTGAGAAATGCTCCAAAGGAGAGGGTGTTGTGCAAGAGACCAGCAGTGTCTGGTCTTATCTGGTGGCTGGGGCAGGAGAGGCTTTCGAGATGCAGTTTGAGCTCAACTTTGAAGGGTCAGACTACTGAGGCAGAGGACAGAGGAGGGCAAGTCTACTCTAGGCGATTGGTTCTCAACTGAGGGTGATTTTGTCCCCCAGAGGCATTTGGCAATGTCTGGAGACATTTTCGGTTGTCACATCTGGGGTTGGTGCTACTGGCATTTAGTGGCTAGACGCCAGATAGTCTGTTAAACATCCTACAATGCACGGGACAGCACCCCACAACAAAGATCCAGCCCAAAGTGTCAGTAGTGCTCAGGCCCTAGAAACAGTGTGAAAGTCTTGAAATTGGGGTACATTTAGGAAGGTGAAAAAAGGCTCATGTGGCTGAGGGGTGGAGAGTAAGAGAAAGTGCGGTTCTAGGGGAGACTGGTGCCATTGGTGGTGCCCTGTTCCCAGCACGTGGTAGATTAGGTGTTTAGGCTTTAGGTCTTTGTCCTGAGAACAATGGGATACCACTCAAGGTTATGTACTGGCATCTCAGGGATAGAGGCCAAGATGCTGCTGAACATCCTACAATGCGCAGGACAGCCCCCGCAAAAAAGAGTTATCAGACCCTAAAGGTCAATAGTGCCAAAGTTGAGAAACCCTGAATTAGAGGGAGCAAGAATGGCTGTGGGGCAGTTAGTCAGGGGCCTTGGGCTAGGCTGGTGGAAGGGCACGTGAAGAGAAGTGGTCAGATCCGAGAGATTTAGGAGGCAAAATCATCTGGTCTTTATGTTCCATTATGTGCCAGACACTTCGCTGATATGTTGGGATACAAAAGTGAGCAAGATAGACAAGTTCATTGGCTCTCCCAGACCCTAACTATAGGAGCTCAGTGAATATTTGTTGAATGAATACTTATAAAAATTTATTTTTGCCCACTGCTTCTGATTGAGCCTGGTGAGGAAAGGTGGCTGAAGTGAGATGTCTGACGTATTTAAGGCACCTTGCATAGGGCCTGGTGCAAGGCGTTCCTTAATGCTAATTAACTGCGTCGTGTCCTGTCCCGGGACTGTTCTCCCCTTGGCCACGATGCTCATGAAGGCAGCAGAGGAGACCTCCTTTCTGGGCCGATGCCCGAGGTCACTGAAGAGTATGTTAATCTTTCCTTAGAGACAGAGCAGAAAAGTTCACAATGATTTCTCTACCTGAGTGTGCTCTATTATGGTTGGTATGAAAGCAGAGGGAGCAGTGCTTTATTGATTTAATACAGCCTGCACCTTTAAAGTATGCAGGCTTCCTTTCTAGTTCCCTCTAAAATGTAACAAGTGTAGCTTGTAATAGGTTATATGTATTCATGCTGTATCTTTTTAAATTTCTGCTGTCCTTTAGAGTGATTGTTCCAGTCTCGTGATCCACATGCAGTCTGTTTAGCAGGTGATTAGTCAGCCTGTTTGTGATTCATACATGCACTAAATTAAGCAAGAAAAAGAAGTGATCTTTCAAAAATGTTACCAAGGCACACTCGTGCAGGGACAGCCAAATACGTTCTGTGATCAGACTAAAAACCGTATCGCCCACTTTAAAATTGCTTCCTAAAATTCTTTTTTCCTTTAGGTTCTAGTTTATCTTTCCGCTTGGTGTACCTTTTCCCCCCCTTCATTACCACATTTCATTAACTTCATTCCTTTCTCTGCTTGATTCCAAATTTTCAGAAGTTGTTTATTCGGCAGAGGTTTATGGAGGCATTTACTCTGGGCCAGGTACTCTGTTGCTTACTAGAGACACAAAGATGGTTCAGTTTCTTTCTGCTCTTGAGCAACTCACTCTCCAGACAGGGAGATGGACGAGCAAAGAGACAGTCTTAAATGCATCATGATAAATTAAGTCGAAGAGATAGGCATGGGTGTCAGGCAAAGTTTCTCAGCCAGGGTGACATCTGAGCTTGACCTTGAAGGAGATGGCTGACGGAAGAAAGGGGAGCCCCCCACCCCTTTGAAGTTCAGGATGCCATCCAGGTAGCGGTATGGAAAGGAGAGGCACTTCCCCCTTCTGGGAACAAAAGTAGTTCTGAAGGGCTGCTGCACACACCGATGCTTGGAGCTGGAGATGCGGACAGCGGCCACTTTAGGACTTGTCTGTTGAGTGATGCTAAGGAATTTGGATTCATCCTGAAGACAGTGGAGACCATTCAAATGATTGTAAGCAAGGGAGTGATGAGTTAGTCTGTGTGTGGAACAGTTGCTCTAGAGGTAAGTTGGAGGATGAATTGCAGGTGGAAGAGAACTGGTAGCAGGAGACTGTGGGGTGTGGTAGGAATCCAAGTGACAATACCACATGGAGGGCAATGCTTCAGAGTCGGCAGGCTCTGAATACTGATTTTCATAAGTTTACAAAGGCCTGAAAGAAAGATATGTTTGCTTTCGGAAACTGGCATTATCTATTGCTGACTCATTGCTTGACTTCGGGCAAGTCTCTTTAGTTTAAAATTATCCTTGCTGTATAGTATGTGAGGTAGAGTAACTTACATCAGAGTACTTTCAAAATCACTGAGGCTGTAGCATTTAAAAGTCAGCCGAAGGGGCCGGCCCCGTGGCTGAGTGGTTAAGTTCACGCTCCGCTTCGGTGGCCCAGGGTTTCGCTGGTTTGGATCCTAGGTGTGGACATGGCACTGCTCATCAGGCCATGCTGAGGCGGCGTCCCACATGCCACAACTAGAAGGACCCACAACTAGTAATATACAACTATGTACTGAGGGGCTTTGGTGAGAAAAAGGAAAAATAAAATCTTTAAAAGTAAGCTGTTTCTCTAAGCCAGCAGTTTTCAAAGTGTGGCATGGGGACCCTTTCTAGCAATCCTCAAGGTCAAAAGTATTTTTGTAATCATACTAAGACATTATTTGCATGTTTGCTTTCATTCTCGTATGAGAGTACAGCAGAGTTTTCAGAGGCCTACAGGACATGTGGCATTCTAACAGATTGAATGCAGAACAGACAGATACTCCAGATGTCCAGTTTAAGCCAGATAGTAAAGAAATTTGCAGAAGTTAAAAACAGTGTCACTCTTCTCACTAAATTTTTTTTTGGTTGGGAAAATGTAGTTTTTCGTTAAAATATTTATGTTAACATGTAGTGGGTTTATTTCTTCATAAATGAACAAATATTTAAAATTTTCCTGTTTTATTTATTTTTTTTCTTGAGGAAGATTAGCCTTGAGCTAACTACTGCCAATTCTCCTCTTTTTGCTGAGGAAGACTGGCCCTGAGCTAACATCCATGCCCATCTTCTTCTACTTTATACGTGGGACGCCTATCACAGCATGGCTTTTGGCAAGCAGTGCCATGTCCGCACCCGGGATCTGAACCAGCGAACCCTGGGCCACTGAGAAGCAGACATGCGAACTTAACCACTGTGCCACCGGGCCCGTCCCTCCTGTTTTAATTTTAATATGGTGAATATCAATAGGTATAACCCACATTTGAAAAAAAAAGCTCCTTAGAATCTTAAATAATTTTTAAGAGTATAAAGGAGTCCTGAGACCAACAAGTTTGAGAGCCTCTGCTCCAAGCATTTAACAAGAAATATGTGGTACTTCTGTTATGCAAATACAAGTATAAGCTATCACGATCTCTCACCACTGTTGCTGCATTACAGTCTATTCTCCACATTGCAACCAGAGTGGGGTTTTTTTTTTCTTTTTTGGTGAGGAAGAGTGGCCCTGAGCTAACATCTGTGCCAATCTTCCTCTCTTTTGTACGTGGGATGCTGCCATAGCATGGCTTGATACATGGTGTGGGTCCACATCCAAGATCCGAACCTGTGAACCTGGGCCACCAAAGTGGAGCGCGCTAAACTTAACCACTGTGCCACCAGGCCAGCCCCCCAGAACATATTTTTAAAAATGTGAATCAGCTTACATCATACCCATTGTACATAGTAGAAAATCTAGACTCCTTCCAATGGTCTGTGTATAAGATCCTAAATGTGCCAGGCCTGCCCACTTCTTTGAGCAGGCTGTATCGTGTATCCACTGTATATCATGTAATTATTTCTACAAAAATATTCCGTAGCACACTGCCCCCAAATTTGCTGGCTTGAAACAGGAGGAGCAAATTACACCTGTTTTTCTATGGCACAGTCTAAGAATGGTTTCTAGATTTTTAAGTGGCTTTAAAAAATTAAAAAGAATAATATTTCATAACACATGAAAATTACATGAATTTTGAATAACAGTGTTCATAAATAAAGTTTTATTGGAACATAGCCGTGTTCATTCGTTTACTAGTGTCTATGGCTGCTTTCCCATTAGAACGACAGAACTGAGTAGTTGTACGAGAAACCGAGTGGCCTGCAGAGCCTAAGATGTTTACTGTTTGGCCCTTTACAGGAGACGTTTGCCAAACCCTGGCTTAGAATGACCATTATTTATTCTCTGGGCTGTGCGGGCTGCTTGGGAGTTGGCTCATGTGGGTTGGACTTGGTTGGCTCTGCACCTCATGTGTCTTTCATCCTCCTGGAACCAGTGGGCCAGCCTGGACATGCTCTTCTCAAGCATTGGTAAAGGCTCAAAGAGTCAGGTGGATACTTGCACAACTTCCCAAGGTTTGGCTCTGAACTGGTGCATTCACCCTCTTTTGGGGTTCCTTGAACACGTCCAATTTGTTTCTGCCTCAGGACCTTTGCACTGCTGCCCCATCAGGCTGGAGAATGCTGTGTCCAGACCCTCCTGTGATGTGCTCCTTCTTGTCATATAGGTCTCAGCTCAGTAAAACCTTCTCAGGTGGGCCTTCCCCACCATCCACCCTAAAGCAGCCTCTTTCACCAGGTCATTCCTTATTGTATTCCCCTTTTTCTTCTTTTTTTAATTAGTCTGAAAATGTGTATGTATGTATGGCCTTTTTTTTTTTTTGCCTGAGGAGGATTCTCCCTGAGCTAACTTATGTGCCGATCTTCCTCTGTTTTGTATGTGGGTCACTGTCATAGCATGGCCGCTGAAAAGTGTAGTTCCACACCTGGGAATGAAATGCGGGCTGCTGAAGTGGAGTGCACCGAGCTTAACCACTAGGCCATGTGGCCAGCCCTCTCTATTTTCTTATTTAATGTCTTATCTGTTACCACTAAAATGTAAGCTCTGTGGGAACAGAGCTTCTGTCTATTCAGCCTAACTATCTTATCCACCACTGTATTCTCGGCCCCTCGAATAGAGCCTGGCGCCCAGAAGTTGAGTGCAGAAATAATTTTTCCTCGTATCTAAATATAGAAAGTCACTTGCAGGGAGCAGTCTCTCAATTTGACCTTAATAGAAAGTGTGTAGGTTTAGTTGATATACATTATAATATATAATTATATTAGGGTTCTTCGGAGAAACAGAACTGATAGGATGTGTGTATGTGTATGTGTAAGGAAATAGATTTATTGTATGGAATTGGCTCACATGGTTATGGAGGCTGCTAACTTTCCAAGGTCTGCCTTCAGTAGGCAGGAGACCCCGGAGATCCAACGATGTAGTTCTAGTTGGAGTCCAAAAGCCAGAGAACCAGGAAGGCTGATGGTGTCGTTCCAGTCTGAAAGTCAGCAGGCTCGAGCCCCAGGAGGAGCTGATATTTCAGTTCGAGTCTGCAGGCAGGAAAAAAACAGATGCTCCAGCTCAAGGCAGTCAGGTCAGAGGAGGTTCTCTCTTACTCAGCCTTTTTGTTCTATTTAGTCCTTCAACTGATTGGACGAGGCCCATCCACACCAGGGAGGACAAGCTGCTTTACTCAGTATATTGATTCAAATGTTAATTTCATCTGGAAACACTCTCAATGGCACACCCAAAATAATGTTTGATCAAATATCTGGGCACCCTGAGTCCCAGTCAAGTTGAGACCTAAAATTAACCATTACAGTAATTGTAATGGATTTTATTTTTTAGGGAAGTTTTAAGTTTACAGAAAAAATTGCGTGGAAAGTACAGGAAGTTCCTACATACCTCCCTCCCCCAGCATATTCCCCCTATTTTAACATTTTGTATCAGTGTGGTACATTTTTATGATTGGTGAGCCAATAGTGACACATTATTAACAAATGAACGTAGATAACACTGAGATTTGTTCTTTGTGTTGTACAGTTCTGTAGATTTTGACAAACACATAACGTCATGTGTGTTTGCCATTACAGTATCATACAGAATAGTTTCACCACCATAAAAACGCCTTTGCCCCATGTTCCACCTAGTCATCCCTCCTCCTGGCAAGCACCAATTTGTTTCGTTTTCGTTTTGGTTTTTTTTTTTTTTGGTGAGGAAGATTGGCTGTGAGCTAACATCTGTGCCAATCTTCCTCTTTTTGCCTGGGGAGGATTGGCTGTGAGCTAACATCTGTGCCAATCTTCCTCTATTTTGTGTGTGGGATGCCAGCAAAGCATGGCTTGATGAGTAGTGTGTGGGTCTGCAACTGGGATCTGAACCTGTGGGGCCTGGACCGCTGAAGCAGAGTGTGTGAACTTAACCACTACACCACTGGGCTGGTCCCTGATTTTTTTTTTTTTTTTTTGCTGTGTATATAGTTCTGCCTTTTCCAGAACATCATATAGTTCATTGCTGGTGTATAGGAAAGCAATTGACTTTTGTCTGTTAACTTTGTATCTGGCAACCTTGTATCCTGCAACTAATTGTTTATTAGTTTCAGGAGATTTCTTTTGGTCAATTCTTTGGGATTTTCTACAGAGACAATCATGTCATCTGTGAACAAAGACAATTTTACTTCTTCCTTCCGAATCTATTTACCTTTTATTTCCTTTTCTTGTATTATTGCATTTGTTAGGACTTCCAATAGGATGTCAAAAAGCAGGAGTGAGAGGGCGTATCCTTGCCTTGTTTCTCATCTTAGTGGACAAACTTCAAGTTTCTCACCATTAAGTGTGTTAGCTGTAGGTTTTTCATAGATAGCAAGTTGAGGAAGTTTCCCTCTATACCTAGTTAGCTGAGAGGTTTTTTGTTTTTAAGGAAGATTAGCCCTGAGCTAACATCTGCTGCCAATCCTCCTCTTTTTCCTGAGAAAGACTGGCCCTGAGCTGACATCTGTGCCCATCTTCCTCTACTCTATATGTGGGACGCCTGCTACAGCATGGCTTGTCAAACAATGTGTAGGTCTGCATCCAGGATCCGAACCGGCTAATCCTGGGCCGCTGAAGCAGAACATGCACACTTAACTGCTGCACCACCGGGCCAGCCTCTGAGAGGTTTTTTTAATAATCAAAAATAGGTGTTGGATTTTGTCAAGTGCTTTTTTCTACATCTATTGATATAATCGTATGATTTTTCTTCTTTTGCCTGTTGATGTGATGGATTATGTTAATTGAGTTTGAATGTTGAACTAGCCTTTCATATCTGGAATAAATTCCACTTGATTGTAGTATGTAATTCTCTTTATACATTATTGGATTTGATTTGATAACATTTTACTGAGGATTTTCACATCTATGTTCATGAGAGATATTGGCGTGTAATTTTCCACATAGACTGAGTTAGGAAGTGTTCCCTCTGCTCCTGTTTTCTGGAATATTGTAGAGAATTGGTGTCATTTCTTCCCTAAACATGTGGTAGAATTCACCAGTGAACCCATCGGGGCCTGGTGCATTCTCTTTTAGAAGGTTGTTAATTATTGATTCAAGTTCTTTTATTGGTATAGGCCTATTCAAATCATCTGTTATCCTTGTTGGAGCTTTGGTAGATTGTGTCTTTCAAGGATTTGGTCCATTTCATCTCAGTTTTCAAATCTGTGGTCATAGAGTTGTTTGTAATGGTCTTTTATTACTCTTTTGGGAGGAGTACTTTAGTGACTTACTTCTCTTTTAAATTATTGTGGCAAAACACATATAACATAAAATTGGCCATTTTAATGACTTTTAAGTGTACCACTTAGTGGCATTCATTGCATTTACATTGTTTTGCAACCCTTACCGCTATGTCCAAAATTTTTTTATCACCCCCAACAGAAACTGTAATCATTAATCAGTAACTCTCCATTCTCTCCTTGGGCTCTGGTAACTTTTAATTACTTTTTGTCCTTATCGATTTGCCTATTCTGGACATTTCATATAGTGGGTGTTTCATACAATGTTTGTCTTCTCTTGTTCTGGTAGTTTCTGCTTGTTTTTTGATTTTGGGGGGATGAGGGATTGGAGTTGCCTACTCTGCCTTTTTGCTGACCTCATGCGCCAGACTGATAGTTTAAAAAAAAATTTTTTTTTTATAGATTTTATTTTTCCTTTTTCTCCCAAAGCCCCCCCGGTACATACTTGTATATTTTCAGTTGTGGGTCCTTCTAGTTGTGGCATGTGGGACACTGCCTCAGCATGGCTTGATGAGCGGTGCTATGTCCATGCCCAGGATCCGAACCGGTGAAACCCTGGGCCGTGGAAGCAGAGCATGTGAACTTAACCACTGAGCTGGCCCCAAGACTGATGGTTTTGATTGTTGCTTTTTTCACATAATAATATATCAAACACTTTATCTCTTGACTAGTTTGTGTTCTCTACAAAGGGAGAAAATTTGTTTTGGCCGTTGCTGTGTCCTCAGAGTCTAGAATGATGTCACATGCTTTTGACTGACTAAATTAAGTTGCTAAGTTTTTAATAATTGTTTGAAGACGTTATTTTTAATAGCTTTGTGATATTTGTATGAATATCAAAATTTATTTACCCAAGTACCTATTGTTTAATTTTTAAACTATTTTCAGGTTTTATTTTTTAAAAGTAATAACTGTCATCATATTTATACAGAAGTCTTTGGGTACATCTATGATGTTTTTCTTGGTGTGTATTTCTAGAAGTGGAATTAATCAGAGCAAAAGACCAGAACATTTCTCTGGTCCTTTGATACGTATTGCTAATTTCCCCTCAGGAAAGGGGTGATTTTTTAAAAGGGTTGTGCAGCTATTTAAAAATATATAACATTATGTTCACCTAATTTGTGAGTTTTCTGCACTTCAAACTCATAAAAAGAGTCCTCTTCTTGGTGTATTTAAAACTGTTTTTATCTACGTAACAGTATGAGAGAAAATTCATTTGTTAATGGAGATAAGTGCAGTGTCACAAGCAGATATTTTGTAAAATTTCATCTTATTTCACTAACTTTCTTTTTTTGCTGAGGAAGATTGGCCCTGAGCTAACATCTGTGGCCAATCTTCCTCTTTTTGCTTGAGGAAAATTCACTCTGAGCTAACAGCCGTGCTAATCTTCCTCTGTTTTGTAGGTGGGTCACCACCACAGCATGGCCACCAACAGTGGCGTAGGTCTGTGCCCAGGAATTGAACCTGGACCACTGAAGTGGAGCATGCTGAACTTAACCACTAGGCCATGCGGCAGCCCCACACTAACCTTTCTTATGGCAATTAAATGTTGCCAAAATAAAATTAAAAAGAAACCTTAGTTTGACTAGTTATGGTATCAGACCTCTTAATATCAAGTTCATGTGCCTGATGCACAGTAAACCAAATGCTGAGACCTCTAGGCTTGGAGATGGAGAAAGATTTATTTGCATTGGCCAGAACGAGTAGGTGGAGCCTGGGTTTGCTCAAATCCACCTCCTCGAGAACACACAACAGCAGGGTTTTATAGCGCTAAGGGGCTTGGCAGCAGCAGCTTCAGGGAGACAAAGGGGTCACTTCCTCTCTGGTAATCACTAATCTGTTCTATTTGTCCATGTGTTAGTTTATCTTCCACATATGAGTGAAATCACGAGGTGTTTGTCTTTCTCTGTCTGGCTTATTTCGCTTAACATAATACCCTCAAGGTCCATCCATGTTGGTAATGGGACAATTTTGTCTTTTTTTATGGCTGAGTAGTATTCCATTGTGTATACACACACTACGTCTTCTTTATCCAGTCCACAGTTGATGGGCTCTTGGGTTGCTTCCACATCTTAGCTATTCTGAATAATGCTGCAATAAACATAGGGGTGCATACGTCTCTGAATTGTTGATTTCAAGTTCTTTGGGTAAGTACTCACTAGTTAAATAGCTGGATTGTATGATATTTCAATTTTTAAGTTTTTGAAAAATCTGCATACTGTTTTCCGTAGTGGCTGCACCAGTTTGCATTCCCACCAGCAGTGGATGAGGGTTCCCTTTTCTCTACAATCTGTCCAACATTTGTTGTTTTTTGTCTTGGTATGAATACTTTTTGAAAGTATCTTTGGTAGTTTTTTTTCCCCTTCTTCTTTTATCCAAGTGTGGTTGCAAGAAGTTCTCTTTTTTTCCTTGAGATGTAACTTTTTTACCATTTATAAAGTATACCATCAAAGGTTTAACATTCTTAATTCTGCCTTTTAATACACTTTCCTTCATTATTTTCTTAACCCCCCCACCCCCTAAAAGTGACAAACAGTCCTCTCTTTCTCTCCATAGCTTTATTTCCTTAAAAATCTCAGCTTTCTCTCCTAGGCAAAGGAGAGGGATTTTGTGAAGCTGTCAGGGTTAGCCCTATCCTTGATTATTCCGTTTCCCTGACAGTAATCTCTTTCAGTCTGTACTCATTTAAAGTTCATCAATAAGTACTCCGAAATCATTTCATGCAAGTAAATGATTAGTCCTTAATAGGGATGTCAGCTCCTCGAGGACAGGGCCTTTATTTCCATTTTGTGCTCCTTAAAATGTTCGACAAATATACGATGTGTTAATTCTGTGAAGTAGTCAGGAAGGTAGAAATGATCTAGAAAAGTGTCTTGGGGTTTAGTTAATGTTTGAGTAAATAGTGGTCATACTTCTTGGGTTTGGATCCTTTCCTTTATGTTAAAAAGGGGAAGTCACCTCAGTTTTAATAACCATTCAGTTCCTAATATGAAATGTGTTAATGTTTTATTTTAGCCCCTTTGCATTGGGAAATACTGGAGACTGAATGTTTATGTTCTTTCAAAATTCCTGTGTTGAAACCTTATCCCCAGTGTGATGGTATGAGGAGGTGGGACCGTTGGGAGGTGATTAGATCTTGAGGGTGAAGACGTCATGAATGGGATTAGTGCCCTTATAAAAAAGACCCCAGCGAGCTCTCTCATCGCTTCCACCAAGTGGGACACAGTGAGAGGACTTCCTTCTCTTAACCAGAAAGTGGGCCCTCCCCAGACATGGCTAGTGATGAGCAGATTTGACTTCCTGATTGATATCGAAGGAGGAGGAGGGTAAGTAGAAAAGATAAAGTTTGGATTATCTTTAAGATATCTTCGTCTTTCTTGTAGTGCCTCTTAATGCAAAACAAATTTCGTTTTCAAACACTTTGAAGAAGCTGTTGTAATTTAGGAATATTATAAACTTCCAATGTCTGAAAAGCTCTGTCAGTGTTACTTAGAGTGCTTACTGCTTGAGGTTGGAGAGCCTCGACGGTGTAAGTTTTGTAGGGTAGCTTGTCACACTTCTACACCTGAAAAATTGAGAAAGCGACATGTTCTTTTACAGAGAGAGTTTTATATCCTTGTGCGCCTAGGCCTGCTAGTGTCTTTTTATGACTGTAGCCTTTAGCCTTTACTCTGACACTGGGAATGGCTCTGAAACCAGGAGGTTCTGGAGGAAAACCATGGAGGGTGAGCTGTTCCAAGATGTTCACCTTGTAAAATCAGTAGCCATATTCATTCATTCTAGAATGTTTATTAATCTTGTGCCAGGCACTATGCAAGGTTCTGGGAATAAAAATAAGAAGGAGATCAAGTTCTTGTCTTTGAGTTGCTCACAGAGGTGTAGACAGATATTTTAAAAGGTAAATTATATTGCAGCATTGTAAATGCTGTCTTTAAGAGACGTGTGAATGGTTTGCATGTAAGTATTGTGGTAGAGCCCTTTATGATTTGTACATCTCATTTACGGATCAAAACAATCTTATGAAATTGGTAGTACTAATATCCTCATTCTACAAAAGAAGAAATTGAGAAAAGAGAAGTACCCTAGATTTTATTATTGATAAGTGCCAGATTTAAACTCATGTCTTCTGATGGTGAATCTTATTATCTTTGCGCTATATGCCAGTTCTCTTCTTAGTAATTACCTTTTTCCTTTCCTTGGCTAGGGGATCCCTCTGATACAAAGGATTATAGGGCTGGTATCTCATTCACCAGTATTCCACCACAGGCTTGCATTTGACCCTGTTCTGGAATCATAAAAATCTTCAACACAAGTGTATACTGGTTTTATAATTTTAAAAAGTTTATCATCTGAAGATTTTAGCATTTGTATGCACAAACCAGTTAAAGGAACACATTCTAAAATACTGAGGAGGGGGCCGGGCCGGTGGCGCAGCTGTTAAGTTCGCACATTCTGCTACTCGGCAGCCTGGGGTTCGCTGGTTCGGATCCTGGGTTCGGTCATGACACCACTTGGCACGCCATGCTGTGATAGGTGTCCCACATATAAAGTAGAGGAAGATGTGCACGGATGTTAGCTCAGGGCCAGTCTTCCTCAGCAAAAAGAGGAGGATTGGCAGCAGATGTTAGCTCAGAGCTAATCTTCCTCAAAAAAAGAAAAGAAAGGAAAAAAAACCAAAGAAATAAAATACTGAGGAAAACCACAAATGTATTATGTGACGTGTGGTCGTTTATAAATATGCCAGGGTTTCTGGATCATTGAATTAAGGATGCTAGACATCCCCGTTTCAGAACTGGTTGAATGACTGCATTCATAAATGTGTGTTTGACAAAGTGAGCTCTGTGTGAATAAGCCCCAGACGAGGCCGCCTAGAGAAGCTGGGAGAGCCTGGGCGAAGCTAAACAGGAACGTGGGCTCTGGAGTTGGATTGATTCAGATCTCGTCCTTATCACACACTGCTATGTGGCCTGGAACTTCTCCCTGAAAATGAGCCATCGTAGTGCCTGCCTCACAGGTGCTATCTTGTTACAGGGATTCAATAGAGAGAGGTGTCTGGCATGGTGGTGCTTGGTGCATGTGTGGATGCACCCCTTCTCCTCTGCGGTTGGCATGTTAAGACTGACTTTGGCTGCCATTTTGTAAAAACTAGCCAACAATTGATCTTGAATACTTTGGATGCCGTGACTGTTAAAATGGAGTCTTTATTAAAAGTGATAAACATTTTTAACTAGTAGAATAAACTACCTTTAGATGATTTTTACAATTCTTTTTAAATAATACATCATTTGTGTAGTATTTCAGAGCTCATGCAGTATTTTACTAGGTAAATAAATAAATAAATTTTTAATAAAAATAAATTTTAGGGGGCTGGCCCGCCCTGGCCGAGTGGTTAAGTTTGTGCGCTCTGCTGCGACAACCCAGGATTTCGCCGGTTCAGATCCTGGGCGTGGACATGGCACCGCTCACAGGCCACGTTGAGGCAGCACCCCACATGCCACAACTGGAACGACCCACAACTAAAGTATACAACTACGTACTTGAGGGATTTGGAGAGAAAAAGCAGAAAAATAAATAAATAAATTTTAGTTCATTGTTTGTTAAGTTTTGCCAACAAACTGCCCTTAGTGGCAGAGAAAGTAAGTACTCTGAGGAGAAGAATGTAGAGAGGAGGCGTATGTAGGGGAGGAATAGCTCAAAATGGCAAGTAGGAAATTTTTTGAAGGCCAGCATTGTATCTGTAAAAATCACTCAATTTTCCGTTTTCTTCATAAAAAATTCGCATTCCTACCAATATAATGTCTTGCCATTATGAAAAGGACGGTTCAGGAAGATATGCCTTGCTTAGCCCTGACTTCTAGTATGCCCGGCATGCTCCTCAGACCCTTTATTCAGCCAGGTCATGTGAGAGTCACCGTCCTACCACAGCAACACTACAAACTGATGAGATCGATTTTGTACTTAGTTCATAGTCGAGGAAGTTGAGGCCTGAACATTTGTAACTTCCTCAAGGTCACACATCCTCTAAGTAGGAGAACTGGGAGCTTCTCCTTGGAGGTGTCGCAAATTCCCAAATCCAGGCTGTCTTATATCACTCCTGCTGGAACCAGGTAATATTTATTAAGAAGATGATGATGGTGAATAATGAATTGTGCAGGGTGTGAGTTGATGATAAATAGAATTGTAAATAGTTCTCTGCCGTCAAGCAGTTTATGACTTGATTGGTCTGACTAGACGCTAACTTGGGGGCAAAGGTAAATAACAGTAAAAAAGCTAAGGATGCAAGGCAAGAAATGTTACCAGGCAGCAGGTAATTGGTTTCCATGCAAGTGATAAAGATAAAAGTTACTCAGAGTTCTGAGAAGCAAGCAACGCAGATGGGGCTGAAGAATATGGGAGGACTTGGTGGAGGAAAAGAAACCTGACTTTCCAGTAGTTAGTGTTTCTCGAACCTTTTCCTCTCTAACTGTTTGCTTGTTTATTGCTAATAATGGCTGAAAACAAGATCTAATTGCAATTTTAAGTCTTTTTTGTCTTCTTTGTTGTTTGGAAGGTATTTATATTTTTATAGTTTACCCCAGAATAAATAATTTGATCATTGCCCATTCAAATTTCTACTCTCTTTCATTGTTGATAGTATTAGAAAATGATCTGAACTAACCCTTCGATAAATTTTGATTTGCAAGTCTCCTTTTTGATCCCTCATATAGCGTATTATTCATTCACTTAAAAAAGAATTTGGCAAGATTTCTATAATAGGGTCTAGTTGACAGTTGGGATTAAGCAGAAAAGGGAAATGGTTATGATGGAAGGGAATCAAATTTAAATGTTGATGGGGTTAGGACCAGGGACAGGAGACCCAGAGGAGGCTGAAGACAGAAAGAGATACGGTGTCCTGATGGACCAGATATGTGGGCACAGGGAGGAAACTGGGGCAGTCACACAGTGTCAGCCACGCAGCTCTGCCCTTCCTTCAGTCTTATACTTTCAGGACTGGAAGGGCTTTCAGAGATGATTTGCTCAGACCTGCTTCATTTTACAGATGAAGAAACAGCCCAAAGAGACTAAGTAATTTGTTCAAGGTTGAGTGGCAGAGCTGGGTAAAAACTCACGTTCCCTGAGTCATAACCCTGCATTCCTGCTGCCTCCCTGGAGATCTGAGTGTGCAGAACTCTGAACTGGTGGGAATGTTCTTAAATGTCTTAGACAAGGACCCTTTGCTGCTGCTGTTCTTTCCAATACACCAAAGTGGTTTGGAGATGGTGAGATTAATTTATCTGATGAAGGAAGGCACATTGTGTCAACATATACAGCATGTGAGTGGTTCTCAGACATTTGTGAAATGTGCCCCCTCTGATGTTTTCCTTCCACCTCTGGGTATCCCTGCCAGCCAGGAACAGTCATATTGAGCTTTATTTTTTGTGGTTTGTTTTACAAAAATAATAGATACACTGGTTGTCCTTTTGCAAACTACACAGGGATGTTGATGGAGAATCACTTCTTGTTGAGCTCAATAAGTTGACACAAATCAATACTATTGTATTATTAAAAATAGATGCATATTCCATATTTTCAAAGTAGATGGCATTTTAAAGCTATGTGCCTGCCACTGGGTTGGGCGCTGTGTGTGATACTAAAGGTACAGTTCATTCCCCGTCCTCTTGGAATTTGCAGTTCAGTTGAAGGGGCCAGTTGTATGCACGTGCAAGCTCAAATGTACTGTGACTAAAACAGGACCTTTGAATCCCACAGCTCTCATCCCCACTACACCTGTTCCTCCTATGTCATTAAATGGCCCCACTATCAGTCACTCATAGAAATACGGAAAACCTAGCAGTCGTCCTTGATTTTCTTCCCCTCCTTCACTCCCCCTTCCAGTCTGGAAGCAGTTCCCTCTAACACACCCCCTGTTCCCCAGCTGAACTGCCAACAGACTCCTTGCTCATCCTTTAAGACAGCTAGCATTGCTTATTCAGGGAGGTCTTTTTGGTGTCTTCCTAGAAAGAGTCAAATGCTCCTTCTTCAGTGCAATTATAGCTGGCAGTAAATTTCTCTGTGAAAAATAATTGGCTGTAGGGGCTGGCCCCGTGGCTGAGTGGCTAAGTTTGCGCACTCCACTGCAGGTGGCCCAGTGTTTCGTTGGTTCTTATCCTGGGCGTGGACATGGCACTGCTCATCAAACCACGCTGAGGAAGCATCCCACATGCCACAACTAGAAGGACCCACAACGAAGAATATACAACTATGTACCAGGGGGCTTTGGGGAGAAAAAGGAAAAAAATAAAATCTTTCCAAAAAAGAAAAAGTTGGCTGTAGTTCTTGAAGTCAGGGAACATAGCTTATTTTCTTTTGTGAACCTAGTACAAGGCACATCAGACCCTCAGTTTTTAAATCAATACCTTTTAAAATCAGTTGGCTTTTAAATTGGTACATTGAGTGGGAGAATTTTTAGTTGAATTTATGGTGCTTATGAAGCTTCTAGTGAAGTGAGGTTGTCAAGGTAGTCAGAGGCCAGGTCTTGGAAAGCCTAAATGCCATGAAAGGAAATGAGCAGTCGCAGCTGGGCACATAGGTCCACACGGCCTTCCCTGTGGGCAGATGTTGTCACGTGACTGTGTTCTGGCCAGTAGAAACAGAGGTGGTAAGTGCAGCTTCCAAGAAGTCTCCTAAAGGCGGGACATGTCTTCCCTTTCTCTCCTTTCTGCTGGCAGGAAAGAAATCTCAATGACTGGGGCTCCCACAGCTCTCTGAATATAACAGGGCCACATTCTAGGGTTTGTGGAAGAGGAAGCTGAAAGAATCCTTGGCAGGAAGGAGGGCATTCCAGGAAGAGGAGTAGAATGAAAGGACACATTTAAAAGTCAGATAGAAGAGCATGACCTGGCAAAGGAGGCTGAAAAGGAGTAACCAGAGTAATAGAAGGAAAACCAAGAAAGTGGTTCAATAAGGGGGAACTGGGCAATCACTACCAATTGAGTAAGAAGGAGATCAGAAAAGCGTCACTGGGTATGACAGCATGAAGGCCTTGGTAAGGTCACTGAAATGGTGAGGGCAGAAGTGATATTGGAGTGGGAGGTGACTCTCTAAAGATATTTGCCCTTGAAAGAGACAGAATTTGGAGTAGAGGAACTAGCTGGAGGGGGGAGGGGAGTGAAGGGAAGGTTTTCTTGAGATACTAGAATAAGTTTATATGCTGATGGGAATAATCGTATTGAGAGGAAAAGAGAAAGGAAGCAAGGCCTTGAGAAGATTAGTTGATGAGATCCAGAGAAAGTGGACAGAGATGGGATGTTTGCAAGGAGGAGGAACACTTCCTCCATGGTAAAGGGAGTGAAGAAGAAAATGGGCTGTCTATGTGGGTAGGTTTATAGATTTGGGATGCAGACACGAGAGAGCCCCTATCTAAAGCCTTTCATTTTCTCATGAAATATTTGTCAGCGTCATCAACTGAAACCTCGTAGGTAGTAAGGTCGTCATTCTCCATATCTTGTCAATCTCTTCTGTTTTGGCTTGTGTTCTTCTCTGTTGTGAGATGAGTGTTTCCCAAGTATTGGATGGATCATGTAGCTGCCCTAAAATCCTTCAGTGCCCCCCTTCCCATGGCATGCAAGACACATCACAGAGGGCCTAGCTTCTTTCCCACCCCCATTTCTCTCCAGTTACTACTTGGGCTCCAGCCAAAGCCAATTGCACAGTTGCCCACAAACAACTCGTCCTTGCTGCTTCTCAACCTTTGAACGTGTTCTTCTGGCACTGTCCCTTTCTCCCTACTTGGGGAACTCATTCTCCAAGACCCAATTCTCATATAGCATCCTTTTAAATCTCTTTCATTTCCCTCCTCCTTCCTCAGGCCAGGAACTATAGCTTGTATTTATATATGTATACAACTATCCTTATATTGTAGCTTATTCATCTGGATTGAGTACAATGTCTGTAAGTGGCAAGCACTGAGTGAATGGATGAATTTTGATTGCTTTACCTGCTGCCTTAACAATTCTTAATGAAATTAAAATGACAGTTATATACTTTTAGTATTGAATACAAAGAAAACATTTTCTTTTTCTTTTTTGTTTTCCTAGGTGGTTCTGGAATGGAGCCGGGATCAATACCACGTTTTATTTGATTCCTACAGAGACAATATTGCTGGAAAGTCCTTTCAGAATCGGTGAGAAGAGATCAAATTTGGAGTAGCTTATTAGGACTTAACTGATGAGTCATGAACTCACCTATGCTTTAAATATCATGTTTGAAGGGCTCTTTCCAAGTTGTAGCTATGGTTTAACTTATTCAAGACTGCTCCCATCCGAAGGCACCTTGTAGTCCATCCTCATGTTTCATGGGTGAAAAATCTGATTCCCAAAGAGTAATCCTGCCTTGCAGTTTATTGAGTACTTTTAAGTTCCATGAGTGCATTTTACCCTTACCCTGGTTCTGTGAGGTAAAGATAATTCCATCCCCCTGTAGGATGAGGAAACTATGTGGCTACTCTGCAGCCAGTTCTGAGCCGTAGTCAGTATTCTTCTGTTGCCTTCACTGTTAGCCAGGGCTGTTCCCGTCGTAGCCACCAGGATTGGCCCCCCCCCAGCTGCCCCTCTGGTCACCACATCTTGCTGCCTTGCTGTGGGGAGACCACAGGTTGGGTCTTTTTCTCCTTAAGGCAAGCTTCTTGGGGCAGCCACTCCTGAATGCTGCCTTCAACCTTTCCTTTCCTTGGAGATTTTTTTTCCTCTCACAAGACAGACCTCAGAGTGGAAGCAATCTTTTCCAACATCCTCCTTTCCTTCTTGCAGCTAAAATGAATCATAGAGGCTCTTTTCAGTTTTTGTCGATAAAACTATTACTTATATTGTTTCATATCCTAAAAGCAATATGTGTATGGTTGAAAACATTTCAAACAATACATAAAAATAAAAGTAAAGTGATCTCTGTTCCATTCTGAATTTCCCCTGACACGGAGGGACCACTGTTACTGAATTTTTGTTTGGATTCTTCTGGTAATCATCATTCTGACTTTCAAAAAGAAACAAGAATTCTCTCCTTTTCGATTTATTCACTTTAGGCGGTTATCTGTTGACTCTTCTTTCCATTGTAATGGCACACAACTGATCACTACAGGGCAAGGAGCTGGAGGTGACCAAAGCAGATGTGGGAGGGGCTAACGAAGGTAGTTAACCTCACAAAAGTCCTTGGTCTAAATGTCCGAGACATTTAGAAACCTCTCTCGATCCTGACTGTGCACTTTTTCCTGAGGATAGGTCCCACAAATCCTTCCCTTTACTCTCGCTGAACCAGAAAACCTCGTGGAACTACAAGCAATAATTGCTGTCAGTTGGCGTGCCTTGACAGTTGTCTGAGAAGCTCTGGGCTGTACCACTGATTCCTCTGGAGCCCTTGACCTGGACTTAGAAGCCCTTCCTTGTCCCTCCATTCGCTTGTCATGAGTGCTCATGTGGTTTCTATCAAATAAGTAGTTTTTAAAATAACTATGCTAATTAGATCTATTCAGTGGAGAAGGGCTGTGGGATTCCTTGAGTTGACCTAAAGATTTACCCTTTGCTTTGGTCCTTAAGGCACCCTACATATGAATGGCATCCCTGAATTTGCTCCTTCAAAG
Source organism: Equus quagga (assembly GCF_021613505.1). NCBI lineage: Eukaryota > Metazoa > Chordata > Mammalia > Perissodactyla > Equidae > Equus > Equus quagga. Next base: position 20,479,776 of record NC_060285.1, read on the forward strand.
AAGATTGACTCTTTGAGCCTTACTCTTTTTTAGACACTGAGATATGACTATCTGCTGTAGTCTAGTAGGGTAGGGAAACTCTAGATCTTTCTCTTAGGATCTCTTAAAACAGTAGTTTTCAAAGACCCTGGGGATCTGCAAAATTAAAACTATTTTTATCACAATACTAAGGTGTTATTTACCGTTTTTACTAAGACATTTGCACTGATCGTGTAAAAGCAGTGGTGGGTAAAATTGCCACACCTTAGTGTGAATCATTGTATTCTTTCCTGCCACGTATTTGAAGGGAGAAGGAAAAAAAGTTAGTTTCACTTAAAAATGTTCATGATGAAGCAGTAAAAATTACTAAGTCAATTATATCTTGACCCTTTGAGTGCACATCTTTTTAATGTTCTGTGGATGAAATGGGAAGCACACATCAAGCGCCTGGCTGCATGGGGATTGTGTTGAGGAAAAGTCCTTGTGTGGTTGTTTGAGCTGCAAACTGAACTAGTTCTTCTGTTTCATGGAACACCATTGTTAGAACTTGAAAGGACAGATGGCATATGATTACTCAGACTTGGTTATTTGGCAGGTATTTTCTTGACAATGAACAAAGAGATCTTGTCTCTTAAAGGAAGACAATTAATAGTATTTGTTGCCAATGATAACATTTGAGCTTGCAAGTGAAAATTAGAATTTTGGAAAACTTGTTTCCATTACTTTGAGCCTAAACAGGTTCACAATATTGTAAAGACTTCTCTGATTAGATTTGTGGCGTCATCTAAAAATCACATGGGTTAATATTATGTAAGAAAATTAAGGAAATGTGTCACCATTTGGCAGATCTGCATAACTCAGTAAGCTGTTATTTTCCAGATAACCAACACCTTGATGTCACAGAATCTTACATGGGTAAAAGAGCCATTCAAAGTGCAAGAAAGATGAATGGATTTTAATATAAAAGCACAAAAAGTTCAATAATGTGGTTTCAGATTCCACACTGCAACTAATTTTTAAGAAACTACTATTTATTTTGGTGTAGTATCATAGAAGAATATCCACTATTATCTGAAAAGGCTGTTAAAAGGCTCCTCCCCTTTCCAGCTACGTATATGCGTGAGCCTGGTTTTCCTCATGTACTTCAGCCAAAGCAGCATGTGGGCACAGTTTGAATACAGAAGACATGAGATGCTTGCTTTCTTCTCCTAAGTCATTAAAGAGATTTACAGAAATATAGGACAATGCTTCTCTTCTCACTAAATTTTTTTGTTGTTTTGGAAAATATTTTCATTAAAAAAGTTATTTATTGGGGCTGGCCCTGTGGTCGAGTGGTTAAGTTCACGTGCTCTGTTTTGGTGGCCCAGGGTTTCACCAGTTCGAATTCTGGGCACAGACATGGCATTGCTCATCAGGCCATGCTGGGGCCGTGTCCCATGTACTGCAACTAGAAGGACCCACAACTAAAATATGTACAACTAGGTACTGGGGGGCTTTGGGGAGTAAAAAAGAAAAACAAAATCTTTAAAAACAAAAAGTTATTTATGTTAATCTGTGAAGGAGTTTACTATTGTTTTAAAATGAATTAACATATATTTTTGAATATCTTTTATTTTCAGATATGGCAAATGTGGATAGTTATAACCTATAAACAAAAGCTTTTTGGGGTCCTTAATAATGTTTAAAAGTGTGCAGGGTCTGGAGACTACAAAGTTTGAGAACCATTTCATTACGGTAGCAGTTCTCAAACTTTGGGGTGCAGCAGGATCCCATGCAGGGCTTGAGGAAATATGGTTCCCCCACCCCTCTGCCCCCAACTTTCTGAGTCTGTGGGTCTCAGAGGGGCTCAGAGAATTTTCATTTCCAACAAGTTCACTGGTGATACTGAAACTGCTGGTCTGGTGACCACGCTTTGAGATCTACTGCATTAACAGATTCCTAATTGATGAGGATTTTAGGCTGGTTACTTTTAAAACTGCAAATGAGAAGGGGGCTGGTTACCTTTAATAAAAGCAACTCTGAGGAGCAGGGTTTGCTTGCCCTTTGTTGGGAAACATTTACATTTGTAATGGAAACCTCCATCTGTAAAGATGCCTTCTCTCTGTGCCAGGAGGAAGAAGGGGGATGGCATTATCTCTAGAAACTCTTGATCAATACCAAAGGCAAGAACTTAAGTTGTTTACTGTCTGGCAACCTCATGTAAGTGACCCCCCCCCCACATCCTCCTTTGTCTTTAGCTGAGGATAATATTTAAGCAGTGACTTCTGCCATTTACTCAATCCGGTTTGATTCTTATCTGAAAGTTGTGGGACCGCCCAATGGCCAGAACCTACCGGCACTGATAGCATTTTAACAACTCTTTTTACATATTCTTTCCTTTTTCTTGTAAAGAGATAACTCACATACCTATGCCTTAAATTTAGCCTAACTCTCCACCCATGTTTGCAGCAGCAGCAGCAGCAGCAGCAGCTCCCCATGCCAGCAGCATCTCTGACTGCCCGTGGGTCCTGTCCCCACGCAGCAGCAACATGCCGGCACCAGCTCTGCCTGCCCATGGGTCCTGTCCCTATGCCAGCGGCAGCAGCAGCAGCTCTGACTGCCCACGGGTCCTGTCCCCATGCTATTCCTCACCATTCCCTAAATAAAAGAGCACTACTGCCAGATCTTGAGAGTCCAAGAAATCTTTCTTTCAACTCCTCGGCTCACCGACCCCACATCACTAATGATATAGAACTTTCTTACTTCTCCAATTTTCTTTTTAGCAATGCTGATTTTCTTAAGAAAAGCTCAAAGTGTATTGTCTTTTTCTACGTTTATTGAGTACCTGCTCACCCTGCTGTGCCTTATGCTGTGCTAGGTGCTCATGGGGCACGGTTGCATAAGTCCCTGCCCTGAAGAAGCTTCACAACTTTTAGAAGGCAAACTAGCTTAGACAATCCAGATTTTGAGGTCAGCACTTTTTTGTTTGTTTGTTTGTTTGTTTTTGAGGAAGATCAGCCCTGAGCTAACTGCTGCCAATCCTCCTCTTTTTGCTAAGGAAGACTGACCCTGAGCTGACATCTGTGCTCATCTTCCTCTACTTTATATGTGGGACGCCTGCCACAGTGTGGCGTGCCAAGTGGTACCATGTCCGCACCTGGGATCCGAACCAGCGAATCCCAGGCCACTGAAGTGGAACATGCGCACTTAACCACTGCACCACTGGGCTGGCCCCGAGGTCAGCAGTTTTAATCAAACATTTTTGTTTTCTTTCTGAAGAATATTTTTGTGTGTGTTAAATATTTCTCCTCCTGATTTTAAATTGCATTAAAGTAGTTTGATTTTCATGTAGGAATATTTCAAAATTGCCAAATTTTGATGATGACAAGTAAATGGATCATATATAACATATCACATATTCTAATATATTTTAAGATACCATAATGTTTATAGGAAATTTTCATTGTTTTGCTAGTTTTTCTGCAAGTCTTTGTAATGTTTGCCCTGCATGAAAAAAAAAATCCCCTTCTGTTTGTCAGTAACAAGCGAATATGTAAATTGTCTGCTGCTACCCAGTGTGAGGCATTAAGTCAGTCTGGGTCTCAACTTGGTCATCTCTAAAATGTAGATATTAGATTAAGTGTAAATCTAACTCTGCTTCTAAGGTACTATTTAAGTTCTAAGTGTCTTACCTACTTTATAGAATGGAGAACCAAGGGAATATGAAGTGCCTTTATGTTAACTGATTAAAATAAAAGTTGTGTCACTCTCACCACCACTTTGGTTCTGAGTCATAGGTGATTTATTTAGTCTTCAGCTCTAGATAAAGGCTTCCTTCTCATCTGGGAACTGAGATAGTGGTCTCGTGGTTAGAACGAAAGACTCAATCTCACTGCCACGATCATATCTAAGAGTAGAAAAACAACTGACTCATTGACCTGGAGCAGATCACAGGATCTCCCGAGGGCAGTCAGTTTAACCCCAAAGAGTTAAACTGATCATGTAATGCAGCATTATTGGAAGAGCCAGTACATAAATGCATTTATCTACTTAATATTTTTTTTCTTAGTTGAACATGTATGGATATCTCTTGATTCTATTTAAAAATCTTTAATAGCAGATAATTACTTTTATAGGAAAGCTTTGGAATATGCAGTTCTTTTTCTTTTCCTTTTAAAAAATCTGTTCTTTTTAAAATATGTCACTTAAGCTGTTTTTTAAAATTAACTTTTGTTTTTTCTTTCTTTCTTTTTTTTTGGTGAGGAAGATTTGCCCGAGTTAACATCCATTGCCAATCTTCCTCTTTTTTTTGCTTGAGGAAGACTAGACCTGAGCTAACATCTGTGCCAGTTTTCCCCCATTTTGTCTGTGGGATGCCTCCACAGCATGGCTGATGAGTGGAGTAGGTCTGCTCCCAGGATTTGAACCTGTGAACCTGGGCCACGCTGAACTTTAACCACTTTGCCACAGAGTTGGCCCCTAAAATTATTTTTTAGTCTGAGTATAGCCTACCTGAGAAGTTGGGAATGAGATGACCTTGAATAATTTACATGTGAGTAATATGAGGTTTTTTGTTTTTTTTTAAATGGAAAAGACTGCTGTATATATTGAGGGAATTAATTAATAGTTATTTAGCCAACAAGTATGTATTAAACCTAACTCATGTACCAGGCACTATCCCTAGGCATGTAGTGATGAACAAGAGGAACCCATTGACTTCATATAGAACTGGCATTTTAGTGGGGGAAGCTTTTGATTTTTTAACTAAAAAATGTGAACTATAACCTGTATATAAATCAGCAGTTCCCAAAGTGACCAGCAGCATTGGCATTTCCTAGGAACTTGTTAGATTTGCAAATTCTGGCCCTCCCCCACCCCCCAATGAATCAAACTCTGGGAGTGGAGCCCAGCAATCTGTCTTACAAGTCCTCCAGGTGATTCTGATGCCTGTTAACGTTTGAGAACCACTGATATAGATAAATGCAGAAAAAGCCTAGATGAGGAAGCTTTTGCATACCATTACAGTGGGGAGACAGCCTGAAGATATAGGAAAGGGAGGAGATAGTTAATGAAGCAGGGCACAGAAGGCATGATACCATTTCCGCCCTGGAGATACTCCATCTAGTGGAAGATAGACATGCATAAAAATAGTACAGCACAGAGTGCTAAGGATTCTTTAGAGTACAAGATAGCGTAGAAGACGCATGTTAAGCAATCCGTTCTCTTTGTGGGAGCTGAGGGAAGACGGCGACTGGGGAAGGTGGAAGTGGTTGAAAGAAGCATGAAAGAAAGGATATTCTAGGCAGAGGGAGAAGCATGTTCAGAGGCATAGAAACCTGCAAGTTCTTATCCTCTTTGGGGAAGGGTGTACCATTGGAGTGTCCAAAGCTTGAGGGGCAGATTATGAAGGAATTTAGATTTTATTCTGCCTGCTATACTGAACCTTGACAGGAGTGTTGGTGGATGCTCAGCTATCACATATGCCTGAGTATGAGGTGATTCCTCATTTTCCCCAAGAAGCTCCGTGTCCCCTGGTACCTTTTTGACCCTCATCTCTTCCTATGTTCTTCCCTTTGCTTTCATTGTCTCTGCTGCACTGGCCACTAGTTCCTTGCCTATTTCAGATGGGGTTGTCTGCCTCAGGGCATTTGCACATGGTGTTCCCTTTCCTTGGACCGTTTTACCCCCAGTTACCCATGTGGCTTGCTTCCTCACTTCCTTCATGTCTTTGCTGACCTTCCAGTGAGGCCATCTCTGATCTCCCTATTTAAAACTCACCCCTACCACCTGGACACACTTTGCATCTCCATGTTCTGCTTTATTTTCTCCATAACATTTAGCATCATCTGACTTTATTTATTTGGTTTATTTCCTGTCTTCACCTTTCTAGAATGTAAGCTCCACGAAGGCACAGATTTGGCTTTTCTTTTATTTACTCCTGAGTCCCCAGCCCCTAGAACGGTGCCTAGCACATACCAAGTGCTCACTAAATATTTGTTCAACGAATGGATAACCACTCCTTTCTTCCAGTCGTCTCACCTACTTTAAGCTAAAAGTGATTGTCACTTCTACCATTGATTTTTTTCCTTTCCTAATTTGAAAGATGTAACCACCAAACTGCATTTCTTTCCCCATGAGACAATTAACCCTGTGCTGAGTAATCAGATTGTAGCCAAAAGCAAAGACGTGATGCTCGGGTTAGTCTTTGGGGCCCTGTACACTGCTGCGGGCCTGATCCTGGGCCTGCCTGGGAGGAAGACAAAGCTAGGGTAAGCTTTGGTCCTTGGCCTAAAAAGAACACCTATATCGTTTTTTGAAAAAGATCAAACTTGAAACAGAACCATCTAAAGTGTGTGTCCTTTGTCACTATGAACTCCTATGATAGGTCCAGAACAGGCCCTGAAAGATGAGTAGGAGTTTGGTAAGTTGGTGAAAGAAAGGGGAAGAAAGCTTTCAGCAGGGGTAAAAGCTGAACACAAACACAAGGATGAAGCTTAGACTGGATACTCGAGAATTAAAAGGCTGCCTGGTTCTTTATCTTGAAGATAAGATACTAAGGGAAAAATCACACAGGTTTGGGAATGTCTTCTGTGCTAGTGTCTCCTATAAATCAGTGACCCATTCAACAAAGGCGTACTGAGTTCCTCTGTGCCAGGCACTCTTGGAATCGGTCAAGTACTGCAGGGAACAAAATAGGAAAGTTTCCTGCCTTTTTGAGCTTACATTCTGGGGAGGGACACATATAATTACCAGTGTAGGTAGCAAGTTAATTATTTAATATGTTAGAAAGGTGAAAAGTGCTATGGAAAAAAGCAAAGCAAAGCAGGACAGGGAGGATTGGGAGGGGCTGGGCTTGGGGGCAGCGGGGAGTGGATGGCTGCAGCATTACATGGGGCCAGGTCTTCTCTGGGGACTGTTGGCTAACTGCTTTTTGGTAACTTTGTTTAGCTTCTGATTTCCTTTCTACATTTGACTGCATTTGCATCCCAGCTCTGTCGTTTGCTAAACTAAGAATGTAGCAGTTTAAACTGAGCTTCCAAGCACGCGGCGGCAATCTTGAAAGTGGAGTGATAGCAGCCTCCTTACAGGGTGGTTGGGAGGACCGAATGACGCAGATTGCACAGTGTCTAGCATAATGCAACTCACAGAAAAGGTTCTCAACAAACGTCAGTCCCACCACTCTAGTTTGCAAACATGCAATTCTGTGATATATGTCTTGGCTGGATTACCTTTTCATTGATTTTTTTCGTAACCTCTAAGTTTAAACTGTTGTACTCTTATTCCAAAATATGTTGGAAAAATGCATATAAGCTGGGGGCCGTGTGCATTTACCCTAGGCTCTGTCTGCCCATGCCCATCGACGTGGTTTACACCTGGGTGAATGGCACAGATCTTGAACTACTGAAGGAACTACAGCAAGTCAGAGAGCAGATGGAGGAGGAGCAGAAAGCTATGAGGTAAGGCTGATTCTTTTTTAAAAACAAACCACAAAAAGTTCCATGAGTACAAGTAACAGTACATTTCAGAAGGGTAGGGTGATGTTCACAATGCTGTCCAAAGGAAACTCTGCATCTCAGATTCATGCCGTTAGAAGATTTTGGCACTCATGTGTCCGACCCTTGTTTCTTGATGCTTAAGCAGGATCAGCCACTTTGGCGAGATGCTCGCCTTATATGTTAGATGGCCACTTTATGACCGTGGCGCTAGTGATGCCTTGCTCTCCGAGGGGCCTAAAGGTGAAGGAGCCTCCCAAAGGAGTCCCAGGCTTAGAAGCTGGCTCAGCCCAAGTCTGAGGCGTGATAGCTTCATGAAGTAAAAGTTTTATCATGCAGAATAGCTTCACGGTAATACCCATTCCCTTGAAAAGTAAAACAGGCCTCCAGACTTAACTTTTTTCCATTTGATAAAGGCAGTAAAAAGTATATTCCGCTTATCACCTCCCCCTTTTTTTTTAATTTCCCCAGAGGGGGTGCACCGTTCCTGGAGGTACTGCAATACCAAGTCGATGCGCGGAGTGGACAGAGCAAGCTCCTATTCCATCTCCCTGCTCCAAAGATCCATTTAATATATTGTCCTCAGATAGAGGATGTATCAGATATTAAACTGATAAGAACAGATACTACACTTCATCTTAGCCAAAAGGCCAAGAAGCAATACCTTTATCCCTTTTAATATCAAGTAATACACTATGGAACTAGAAACTTGGGTAATGTTTTTACTAGGGAATTTTGATCATTTCACTTACTTTATCTGGGAAAGGTGTAGTGAGCTTCTGGTGAGCCTTCAGAGCTGGGGATCTGGCCGGTGTAACTTCACCTTTGATTGCTCAGGAGTATTTGCTGAGAACTTCCTCGTTCACTTCTTTGTAAATGTTATGGGTGCACCCCAGGTGCAGGTCATTGGCCATGTTATACTGCCACAAATTGTCTCTTTGTCTCTGTGTCAGAGAATATAAGACCTTCCCAGTGCATGAAAATGACTTTGACAGGCTGGTGCCATGTTTTACTAGTAAAATGTAAAAGCTTACATTTTAAGTAAACTGTCGGGGTTACTGTGGGAGGTGCGTGAGAATATTTGTTGATCATATTTGATTGAAACATAATTTATTATGCATCTTAAATGTTATAAGCATTATAGTGCTTCCTAACCTACTGGGTAGTTCCAGTGGAGTAACCGAGAAAATCCGGGTTGTAGGTTACCTGTTAGTCACATTTAGGGCTAGCACTAGTCCGTGCAAATGTAATGAAATATATTTGTTTTCATTAGAGAAATCCTTGGGAAGAACACAACAGAACCAACTAAGAAGAGGTAAGCATTTTGAGTTTCCTCCCAGGAATAAAGATTGAAGCATTGAAGTGAAACTTCCAGGTTCTCACTTGTTTTTGTTTGGTGCACGTTATTTTGTATTTACTCTGTTACTCCTGTTCAATCCCTCTTCTGCTAGTTTTTGACCCTTAAATTAAGTGCATCCATTAGATGGAAAATTTTGCAGTGCCAAAGGCATAGTTGATTGAGAACTCTGATTTTTTTGGGTTGTAGCTAGCCAAAGCTTTATTGTTTCTGGATGGGTTAGAAAAAAGGTTTTCTTCTCTGTCGTTTTCATTAATCTGTCTTGCTGTACTGTTCTCTTGGTCCATTTAAACTCTAACTTACACCTAGTATTTTACTTAGAGTATTTATATCCATCATTTAATTACGTGTTCAGTATATATTTCCTTATCTTTAAAAGCTGTTATAGCTGTATGTCTTATCTTTAAGGACTTGGGAAGGCGATTTAGCTCAATGATAAGAATAAGCTGCATCTATCTTGATTTGAATCATACCTGATCTGATAGGTCTTTAAAACAAGACTGTGTCACTGAGAATCAGAAATCTGTTAACTGCCACTTCTCCACTTAACCATTAGACTTAAATGAAAGAGTTATTCGTAGAATTGAGCCTGAGGAACTTTGAGATCCAGAAGTGCCTTCTGAATCATCTCCTTATGTTAATTATTTATATTTATTTATTGTTAATACTGACTTTTAAATTATTTAAAGTAATGATGCAACATTACAGAAAGGTTGAGAGGAAAGTAAAAAGAGCAAACTCGCGTAATTCTATGGCCCTCATTCAACAACTCTGATCATTTTATTATTCCTTTTTCATGCATGTTTTTATAGTTATAATTTATAATCTATGCAGTTTTGTATCTTTTTACGTTTTATATAATCATAAATATTTCCATGTTGATAAATTATCTTCATACTTCTTACTTTTAAATTTTAATAGTTTTATAATACTCCATAAAATAACTATACTGTAATGTATTAAATGTTGGGCACTTTGGAATTTTCACTATTGTAAATATTTTGTGATGTTATATTTGGGTCCATGGCATTTTCTGTTTGTAGGTTTATTTGTTTTTCCTGTTTTGTTTCTCTTCTCCTCGGACTAGATTCCTGGAAGTAAATTACTGAGCAGGAAGCATATGTGTGTTTTATGGGTCTGCATGAGTATATATGTGTATATGTGTATGTCTACGTGCTATGTGTATATACAGTCATGCCTTACGTAACAGTGGGCTATAAACTGAGAAATGTGTTAGGTGATTTCGTCGTTGTGCAAGCATTACAGAGGGTGCTTACACAAACCTAGATGGTGTAGCCTACTGTACACCTAGGCTGTATGGTACTAATCTAAGGAACACCATTGTATACATGGTCCATCATTGACCGAAACATTGTTATGCACCTGACCGTATTACCAAATTGCTTTTCCAAAGAGGAAATGGGGGACACCCATTTGGAGTGACAGCAGCAGTGTTTGAGAGGAATAGGTTTACTATACTTGGACTAACATTGAGTCATCATTTTTTGAGGGAAACTAATTTAGTAAACAGAAGGTAATACCTCATCGTTCTCTTTTGCATTTCTTTGATTATTAGTGAGGTTGGACAATTTTATATATTGTTTGACTAGTTATAGCCCCACTTTGTGAATTCTCTTGCTGTGTCCTTTGCCTGTTTGTTTATTCAGGTAATGTGTTTATTCTAGGTATTTCTTATGTTTAAATAGAAATAGCTCATGTAAATTCATCTTAGAACCTTGTCGCATTTGCCCTTGTTTGCATTGGTGTTGTGTCATATCCAGTGTATTTAATTGTATTCTAGTTGGAATTGGTAAATTGTATCTGGTAAGATGACCCTCTGTTAACCAGAATTTATCTATTTCCTAATCTGCCTAATAATGAGCTTTACTGGGATTATGAGTAAGCTTTAAAACTAGTAATGAAATATTTAATTTCTTGTGCACCTTTGAGTTAGTAAATTTTGGTGGCAATCTTATTTTATTAATAGGAGTTGCACTTGTTTCGTAGTTTTATAAATACTTGCTAATTTTCTAAATGTTTATATTCTTGAGGTAAAATTCCTTGTTTATTAAAAGATTATAATTTTTTGTAGGATATAGAAAAACATCTGGCAAATTTAGTAGTGCCAGCAAGCTTTTCAGTGTTGATGAAATTTTCTAGAACATAGTTGTGAGCTTGTTGGTGTTTCTTTCCAGTGAGAAGCAGTTGGAGTGTTTGCTGACACACTGCATTAAGGTGCCGATGCTTGTCCTGGACCCAGCCCTGCCGGCCAACGTCACACTGAAGGACCTGCCAGCTCTTTATCCTTCTTTTCATTCTGCCAGTGACATATTCAATGTCGCAAAACCGAAAAACCCTTCCACTAACGTCTCAGTTGTTGTTTTCGACAGTACTAAGAATGGTAAGCTCTCCTTGTGGGTATTTTAAAATCATGTCATCGTTGGATGTTTGAATAACAAAATTCCGAATGGAGCAGACATGGTTCAATTTTAAAGAAATGCTCGGTAAACTAAAAACGTAAAAAGAGAAGCAACAGAGCTGCCATTGTATTTCAGACCTGACATCAGAAGGGGATTGCATATGTTTACTCTGTGTAATACAGATGCCTTCTGTTCTGTGGCAGGCCCTCACACCTGGGACTCACATCTGCCTCAATCTCTTTGCTCCGAGTTACTCTAGAGGCTTATTTATTTAATTTATTTTATCACGTAACTCCTGAGCAAGGTTGTTTTTTGCAGTTTGGACAGGACATACCTGGAGCATTCAGACTTTATATTCCGAAACATCTGGTTATACTGTACAGTGGATTTGGCAGATAATAGAATTAAAATTGTAATTCCTGGCGTAAAACTGCACCTTCATCCTTAGAGATTCCATCCTCACACTTGGCCACCAAGCTGCTGAGCCCGGTGCCTGTGTCTCCTTTTCTGGCCTCCTGTCTCTCCTTCTTCCTCTGCACTGAGCTCTCTACTTGGAGGCTCTATATTTTTCCCTTGTGTAAAATGAAAACTGTCCTGTTCCCTTTACCACATTGAGTCCTCTTCTCAAATTCCCATTCTTTTAATGTCATACGTCCCAGCTTAAATCTTTGGAACCATCTTTGACCTATTCTTTTTACTTCCCATAACTAATAATTAACCTTATCCTCTTACCGCTTTCATTTCTTGCAAATAACTCTTAGATTTCCTTCCTTTCTTACTCATCTCATTTCTTCTACACCAGACTGAATTCCTTCACACAGCCTCCAGTAATAGACACCTAGCTGCTCTGCCTACCTGTAAAGGTCTTCTCCAGTCTGTCCAGCAGATGGCTGTAAACAAATCAGAAGACTCTGATTTTTCGGTTCGCTCCCCTTTTGAGCAGAATAATATAGTAGTATATGTTGGTTTTTCCCATAAATATAAACACCTCTTCTGGTGTTTAAGATTCAGCTTTAATTGTCTTGATTCTGCCCGTGGATCCTCGCATCCCTGCCTTTCTTGCATCTTCCTCATGCTGTCCCTGTGTTCACACATATGTGGTGCTGCCTGTCCTGTTCCTCTTCCTCTCCCAGCCCATCTCCTGTTCTTTCCAACCCCATCTCAGATCTGTCTCCATGAATATCCTGGACTAGTACATCCACAATGATTTTATTTATTTTTACTTTTCTACATCCCTGTAGTACTTGTAACATAATTCACAACTTAGTTTTTAATTGCACAGGAGTTGATGGTGTTCTCATCTAATTTCTTCATTGAGCAGGAAACTTATCGCTCACCAGTTTGTGTCCTGAACGATGTCTAACATAGTGCTCACTTCCTGCTACTTAAGTTATTCGTAATTTGAAAGGAAATTGTAAGTTTTCCAAGTACATATATCTCCCCCTTCACCCTATAGATCTGTTTCTGAACTATTTTGTATAAACAACTTATGTTTTCTATTTAAGTTACATTTTAAATATATAGGGAAAACAAAGGGATAATCTTTGGGAAGTTTTCACAAATTATCTGATATATTTTTGGGCTAAATTTAGCTTTGTTTGGTTGGTTTTTTTTTAAGATTTTATTTTTCCTTTTTTCTCCCCAAACCCCCCCAGTACACAGTTGTATATTTTTACTTGTGGGTCCTTCTAGTTGTGGTATGTGGGACTCCACCTCAGCACGGCTTGATGAATGGTGCCATGTCTGCGCCCAGCATTTGAACCGGTGAAACCCTGGGCCACTGGAGCGGAGCATGTGAACTTAACTACTCAGCCACAGGGCTGGCCCCTGTTTTTTTTTTAAATTAGAGCTTCCTTAAATTAAGGTACTCCGATAACATTTTACCTGAAGAGAAAAAGGAATGACATTATGTTAACAATTACTGTATACATCAGTTATAACCTCTATGGAGAGAATCTCGGATTTTCCTCTACTAATTTTATAACATAAAGACTTAAAAGATTGTGAATTTTGATATAAGTAAAATCTGTATTAAACTATAGTCTTATTCATACTGTTTTTGGATTCCCACTTGGGTTTCTATTTGGCTCTCCTACTTAGTATATTCCTTCATTCAGCGAGGATTTCTGGAGTCACCGCTCTGAGTTGGCTGTTGTTCTAGGTAACAGGGAGACAGCAGACAACAACAAAAAAAAAGACGCATTCCTGCGGTTTGGGAGCTTTATTTCTAGTGGGCCACAACTCACTCTTTATCATCTTCTGTTATCTAGATCAGGGATTGCCGAAGTCTTTCTTCAAGGACCAGATAGTAAACATTTTAGGCTTTGTGGGCCAAGAAGCAAAATGGTGGATATTATATAGGTATTTATATATGCATTTACACATTTAACTATTTTGAAATGTCAATACTGTTCTTAGCGTGGACTATACTGAAATAAGCAGTGGCTAGGTTTTGGCCATGGACTGCCAACCCTGTCTAGATTTAAAAATTTGTACCCATATTTGACATTTCATTTATCTCATTTAACCTCTTCGCAGTTAATCATTGAGTTCTGTTGACTTTTTTCCCTTCTAATTTGTGTCATTTCTGCCCGCTTCTGATTATTTTGCCGTGTCACTTATGTCCTACACTTACTAATTGGACAGGACTTGAACAGTCCCCTGACCCAGCCCTGCGGCCGGCCTGGGCCTGGGTCCCCACGGCAAAGTGGTGTTTCCTATCAAGCTTATCCCCTTTGATGTACAGGAAATGAATTTCCTCCTATGACAGTTCATTTTACCTCGGGACTTCATTGACTTTTACAAGGAATTACAAAGTGCTTTCTCACACTGGTTAAATGTGTACCCCTTGAGAGCCTACAGAACTAATCAGATCCCTTTCCCGTGTGACATTTGTTTTCATTCTTCTTTAGCTGTCTCTTAGGGGTTTGTCTGTGTTCTGGTTTGCTCTTCTCAGAATGAGCTTCAGTTTCTATTACTTTTAAAGTGTGTCAGCTGGCATTCTATTTCAGTGTGGTTCAATCTGCAAACCAAGTGGGACTATTCATTCAACAAATATTTACTGAGTGCATACTAAGTGCCAGGTTCTCTGTGCTGAAGATGCAGTAGTAAACAGATGGACAAACAGTCTCTGCCCTTGTCAAGTTTACATCTTGGCAGAGGGAGACAGACAATAAATGAAACATACAAGTAAATTGGATAGTTTGTGGATGATAAGTCCTGTAGAGAAAAATTGAGCAGGGGCAGACTGACTGATAAGGTGATTTTGAGTGAAAATTTGAAGGTGAGAGCGCCTTCATGAAGCCAACATGAATATATGGGGAAGGGGTGATTCAGGTAAGTGGTATAGCCAGTGGGAAGGCCCTGAGGCAGGAGTGTATCTGGCATGTTAGAAAAAGAGCAGGGAGGCCAGTGTGGCTGGAATAGAGTGAAAAAGGGAGAGGAGAGGGGGCAAGAGATGAGCCTAGAGAAGTAACTGGGGACCAAATGGTGTGGGCCCTGGTAGCCGTGGTGAAGACTTCGGCTTTATAGACATGTGTTGCTTAATGGTGTGGATATGTTCTGAGAAGTGCGTCGTTAGGCGGTTTCATCGTTGTGAGAACATCATAGAGTGTACTTATACAAACCTAGATGGTATAGCCTACTACACACCTAGGCTATGTGGTACTAATCTTATAGGACCATTGTGGAATATGTGGTCCATCGCTGACTGAAATGTCATTATGCAGTGCATGACTACAACTCAGAGTGCAACAAGGAATCGTTGGAGGGTTTTGGGTAGAGGAGTAATGTCATCTGACTTATGTTCCCAAAGGATCAGTCTGGCTGCTGTAGTGGGAATAGACTGAGGAGGGGGCAAAAGTTATAATTCAGACAAGTGGGAAGGTGGCTTGGATCAGCGTAGTGTTAAGTGGTTGGATTCTGGACATTTTAAAGGTCAACCCAGCAGGGTTTCCTGATAGATCAGTATTGGAGAATGTCACCTTTCTTACTCTGAGTACTCTACTTCTGTTTAAAAGCACAACAATGTGATGGAAACTCAGGATGGCCACAGCGCATTGTTGACTCATACAGAACTCACTGTCGACTAAAACTCCTAAGTCTTTATAAAAAAAATTTATATGTGCTAATGCTCAAATCCCTCTTTTATGCTTGTGTAGTTGGTCTTTGGTGCCAAGTTAAACATCTTAGCATTGTTTGTGGGAGAGTTTATTTTGCTAGATTTGACTCACTGCTTCACATAGTAAGAACTTTGGGGACCCCTTAGTCTGTTGTCTAGGATAATAGCCTCTCTGTCAGCTTCGTGTGAATCCACACAGTTCACAAGCCTGCCTTCTGTGTCTTCCAAAACCTTGTTGGAGAGTCGAACAAGACAGAACCTATGGCACACCTCAACAATCTCCCTCTACGTGACTGTGGCATTATAATTCACACTCTCCAGGCAGAATTGGTTATAATCCACCCACCTTGAGATCTAGCCAATATGTCTCTGTTATATCCACAAAGGTGACATGAGATGTTGTTAGTAGGTTGCTGAGATTACATACAAATACGTATACTGCATCCAGTAGAATTCTCTGTCTACCAGTGTAGAACCCACCATATCAGTGGAAAGAGAGACAGACAGAGACAGACAGAGGTGTATATCTGAGAGAGTTATTCATCATGAACACCTACTCTTAACGCTCAGTGCTTTGTTTAAAGATAAGCAGTCTATTGCGAAGGTTCTCTTTTCTCCAGTGCTCACCAGCTATATTTTTATGGTGCGTTTGAGACTCTTGCCCAGGACTGACATCCATCTTGCCAGGGTGTAATTTGCAGAATTAGATGGGCACCTTCTGTGCCCATTTTGAAGATGAGAACTACAGCTTTCTGACTTCTCTTCTGTTTTCCATGATCCTTGAATGTCAGCGGCAAGTTTGCTGATCTGATTTGTCCCTGTCACGTTAGAACTCTCTCTCAGTTGACTTGTGTCATCACGTCTCGTCCCTGCCCCCTCCACTTCGTCTGCCCTCTTCAGCATTACCTGGTGAATCTTAGGAATTCACTCTGACTCCCAGGGTGCCCTAGAGTCTGCACGAGCTCCCTCCTGGTGACCTAAATGCCACTGGCCTGGCTTTCAGTGGCCCTCTTCTTCTGGTTACCCTTTTGTCCCAGTACTCACCACTCCCAAATATTTTACTCTAGTCCAGCAATTCTTTTTTTTCCCCATTAAACGTGGTTGATGTTTGCTCCTGCACGTTTCTGCTGCCTGCATGAATTTCTCCTTCGGTATTGCAAAATTTAACATTTAATTGTACACTGATTTCCATCATTCCCCTTTTGTTGGGGGGGTTAATTTTGTCTTCCCCAGCTGCCTCTTTTTGAGACCATGTATTATACCACTTGAACAGCTCCCAGTATGCTTTGTACAGTGTCCTGGCAGACATCGTAGTTAAGTATTGATTAAAAATATGCCTATGTATTGTATTCTTTATTGCAGTTGAAGATGCCCATGCTGGAATGTTTAAAGGAAACAGCAAACAGACAGTTTGGAGGGGCTACTTGGTATGTTGTTTCAAATGAATTGTATTTTTGCAGTGACTAGAATAAAAGTATGAGGAATAAAGCTGTTTTACTTTGAGAGGCTTTTTACTGTTTACTTTTCCTCCAAGGCTAGCATACAAGGACGTATTAATGAATGTTGATCTGAGTCCTCTTAACATTGTTATTTTGAAGCTTGAATGGTGCAATAGATCTTTACTAGTTTTCTCAGCTGTGAGCTTTCACCAGCCTTATGTTGCAGAGAGTGAGTTGTGTTTTCCCCCTCTTATTTTAGACCACAGATAAAGAAGTCCCTGGGTTAGTGCTAATGCAAGATTTGGCTTTCCTGAGTGGATTTCCACCGACATTCAAGGAAACAAATCAACTAAAAGCAAAACTGCCAGAAAATCTTTCTTCTAAAATAAAACTGGTAAGAGCATAAAAAATAGAGGAATCAATATAGCTTATCTCATTTAATACATGACCCTTCTCTTGTGGCCCATTTCCTGGTAATACAGCTCTGACAATCATAAGAAGCAAAGAGGGTCTCTGTTCTGCCACAATCTGTTGTCCTGAAGATGACTCTTTATTTATAGAAGATCTTTGCTCCTTATTCTTAATTTGGGCAAGATTCTAAGAGTCTTATTTGGTTTGTTGGTTTCCCAGACAGAAGCAAGATTCATTTGTTTAACAAACGAGCTTCTGCTGTGTGTCAGGTGCTGTTATAGCTGCTGAAATACAGCAGTGGACCAAACAGACGAGAGTCCTGATGGAACTTACAGCATAAGGGCCATGGGAGCATGGTAGGAGGAGATGGGAGGGACCACCCATGTAGCTACATACACATAGACTCCAACCTGCGCATTTATTAAGAGCTTTCACTCGTAAAGAGAGTACACTTCAGATATTTGGAACATTTGGTAATGTGAAACCTTCATTAATAGCTAATTGAGCCATTAATGTATCTAGGATTTATACCTATGAACTCTTCACGCTTGACCATTAATGCCATTTGATAGAGTTGAGTTTGGATGCTGCCCTGTGACATGCCTTTTCCTTGACATTTATTGTGTTCAGAGCCATTTGCCAGATTGATTTAGAGCACAGTCCATGTGGGTGTACTTTCCTTTTGACCTTATGTCAAGACGCCTGCTGTTCTGTCAGAAGCATTCCAGGGGGTAAAACATGAATGTCATTTCTCTTACAATAGAGGGCATGATGTTCTTGGCTCAGAATTTGTTAGGCTTTGCTTTTCTTGATGTTACAAAGAAATGTTCTTGAAATCCTGCCATGTGTTTAGCTTACCAGATTCTTCCTTCCTTCTATTGACGTCATTTAACATTAGAGGTGGAAGGATGGGAATGGAGGTAGTGTTGGGGAGAGCTGTGACTGTGGGGGAGTTCTTACTTAGTTCATGTCTTGACCATGTTTTGTATAGCCCTTCCCCCCTCAAAGTTCCCTTTAACTTGTTTCTTTTTCCTCATAAGTGTTTCAGTTTTAAGATACATTGTATTACCTTTGTAAATATGATGGTAATATGAATGACATTTATGTTTTCTTTTTTTCATGGTTTCCTTCATACCTTTTTTTTTTGAGGAAGAGTCCCTGAGCTAACATCTGTGCCAGTCTTCCTCTATTTTGTATGTGGGATGCCTCCACAGCATGGTGGACGAGTGGAGTTGGTGTGCACCTGGGATCCGAATCTGCAAACCTGGGCTGCCAAAGTGGAGTGTGCAGAACTTTAACTGCTGGGCCATGGGGCTGACCCCAATAACTTTCTTTTTGGTACTGGAACTATGGTAGTGCCCAGCTAGATTAGGGTTAAATTATTTCTTAGTCTGCAGTTATTTTTAAATAGATATTATATCCCTCCTTTTCGTGAGTTACTTTTAGTTCTGATTTGGGCAGATAAAACCATAGATTAACATTCATTTCAGCCAATGTTTATTTGGTTTCTTGGCGTCTTAGCTATTAGTTCTAGAATTATAGACACATGCGTATCTGTACTTTTTTTTTCCCCCAGTGGAAAATGAGAAAACTTTATTTAAAAACCTTGTAGAAACCCTAAAGGAACAAAAAGCCATATTCCATAAATTGGGGCACTCAATATCCCAAAGCCGTCAAATGGCACCCTCAGTCCAGGCCAAATCTTAATGGACTTTCCAGGAACTGGGAAGCTGCTTGCAAAGCACTTATGGTTTTTCTTTGTTGAATTTTTTTTTTCTATAACATAATTTTTTTTAATTAAGATTATGATAGTTAATAACCTTGTGAAATTACAGTTGTACATTCTTATTAGTCATGTTGTAGGTACACCACTTCACCCTTAGTGCCCTCCCCCAACTCCCCTTTCCCCTGGTAACCACCAATCAGCTCTCTTTGTCTATATGTTAACTACCATCTACGAGTGGAGTCATACAGAGTTCATCTTTCTCTGTCTGGCTTATTTCACCCAGCATAATACACTCAAGGTCTATCCATGTTGTTGTGAATGGGACGACTTTGTCCTTTTTTATGGCTGAGTAGTATTCCATTGTATATATATACCGTACCTTCTTTATCCAATCATCAGTTGCTGGACACTTAGGTTGGTTCCATGACTTGGCTATTGTGAATAATGCTGCGATGAACAGAGGGGTGCATGTGACTTTTGGAATTGCTGATTTCAGGTTCTTAGGATAGATACCCAGTAGTGGGATGGCTGGGTCATAGGGTATTTCTATTTTTAACTTTTTGAGAAATCTCCACACTGTTTTCCATAGTGGCTGCACCAGTTTGCATTCCCACCAACAGTGTATGAGGGTTCCTTTTTCTCCACAACCTCTCCAACATTTGTCACTCTTGGTTTTGGATATTTTTGCCATTCTAACAGGTATAAGGTGATATCTTAGTGTAGTTTTGATTTGCATTTCCCTGATGATTAGTGATGATGAGCATCTTTTCATGTGTCTATTGGCCATCCGTATCTCTTCTTTGGAGAAATGTCTGTTCATGTCCCCTGCCCATTTTTTGATTGGGTTGTTTGATTTTTTGTTGTTGAGCTGTGTGAGCTCTTTATATATTATGGAGATTAACCCTTTGTCACATGAATAACTTGTAAATATTTTTTCCCAATTAGTGGGCTGTTTTTTTGTTTCAATCCTGTTTTCCCTTGCCTTGAAGAAGCTCTTTAGTCTGATGAAGTCCCATTTGTTTATTCTTTCTATTGTTTCCCTCGTCTGAGGGCATATCTGTACTTTTGACTGTCAGCTCAAATTTCTTAGGCAGAAAGAATGACATTCCTGATTCTATTTATATAATTCCAACTAAAATAAATTTTTTTTTAAGATTGGCACCTGAGTTAACATCTGTTGCCAATCTTTTTTTTTCCCCCTTCTTCTTCTCCCCTAAGCCCCCCAGTACATAGTTGTATATTCTAGTTGTAGATCCTTCTGGTTGTGTTGTGTGGGACGCTGCCTCAGCATGGCCTGATGAGTGGTGCCATGTTTGGGCCCAGAATCTGAACTGGCAAAACCCTGGGCTGCTGAAGCAGAGTGCACAAACTTAACCACTCGGCCATGGGGCCGATCCCCTTTTCTTTTTTTTCCAAGTAAGATAAATTTTTAAAGGAAAGAAGATTCATGACGTGTCTCCATTCTCTGCTCAGGGTTGACTGGCCCATGTCTCTCTCTGCTGCAGCAGCTCACCGGTGCATCTGCTGGTGGATGGGTGTGTGCTGCCAAAGAATGCCTCTCCAAGTACTGGTCGATCCTTCAGCAGGCTATTTTTGGGTGACATGGAGTGGTATCCGCAGGTAGAGGTAGGGTGGGGTAGTAACTTAATTGGACGAGGAGTACCAACAAGTTTCGTGCATGGTGATACCCCTTTCCATCATTCATTCACCCAGTTGGAGATTTATTTGGATTCTCAGACTTGTCTTTGTGGTGGCCAGCACCTCCTCAGAGGGTCAAGCTAATCATCGGTAACATTCATTGCAGGTCATTGTGCTGATGCTAACACCTGTTATCAGCTTCAGGGATTGGGACTTCTGATTTTTGGAGGCTAGAGAGAAAATGAGGAAGAGGAAGAATAGAGGTACTGTGTCAGCCTTCGAGCCTAGTTCTTCAGTGACTCTGCTTCGTTAGGTTCTTCTTCCTGGTTTTATTATGAGTACCCTGAGATAGAGTGTCCTGTCATTGGGTTCCCAGTCCACTCCTAGTGAGCATTTATCAACTGCCTGCTCTGTGCCAGGGACTGTGCTCAGGATAACTGGGCAAATAAAAGCACTTAAGTAATTTTGGGGTGTGATCACTGCCAAATAAATCTTTATACAAAGTCCTGTGAGAACATGTGAGTTTTAGTCATACTGGGGCCAAGGAAGGCTTTGCGGAATAGGAAACAATTTAGCTGGGCCCTGCACAGAGCAGCCATTTTCCCAGCAGAGAAGGGAGTGGGAAAAACCATCCCAAGAACAAGAAGAGGGAGCCGCCTGAGCAAAGGGTAGACGGTGGAGCTAAGTGGTGTTTTCAGAGAACCAAGGCGACTATTCCAAGAGGCGCAAGCCCAGGCAGGGATGTTGCTGGTGCAGAGACTGGGAAGATGGGTTGAGGCCAGATTGAGAAAGATCTCCTGGTGAGGAGCGTGGACTTTATTGTGGAGGCGGGGGACGTCTCTAGGAGGAGGCGGAGGAGCCGATCATTTCTAAGAACACAGCAGGGAAAGCTGTAGCAGGTAGAGATTAGACAAGAAGAGGCTGGAGGCAGGAAAACCAGTTCAGCCACCCCTGCCATAGCCCTGCAAGACATTCGGGTTAGACAAGTGGTGAATTCAAAGCCGTGGTGCCCATGATGAGGATGGTTCTAGAAATAGAACCTCAACGCGACCCAGTGACTTGTTAGCTCTCGGAGGAGAGAGAAGGAGAAATGAAAGGGGAAGTGGATGTTACTAGTGAAGATGGAAGTGATGGCATTAACCACACTCAGAGCTTCAGTGGGAGAAGCAGGTTTTCGGGAAGGAAACCCAGAGCTCAGTTCAGGGTGTGTTACATGGCGTGTGGGAGGAAAGGGCCGTTAGACACTGGACTTCAGGATCTGGATGGCTAAACCATTTTGCCCTTGGAGGCTCCTCTGGGAGGCCTTTGCCAAGGCCTGTGGCATCCCAGCCATCTGGGGCTGAGTTCGTCCCGGAGACCCTCACCCTCCTGCGAGCATCTCAGGACAAGTATTTACGCCTCTTCACCTGCTACCCTAGCGATCACCTCGGGGCCTGGCACTTGCTGCTGCTGGAGAAATGCTGTTGAAGGAATGAGCAAGAAGAAAGGCTGTGACTAAATACACCTACCATATACAATGTCCTGGAATATAAAAGGAAACATTTCAGCAATGCGATTATCCAAAGGAGTCATTTAGGGTTTGTTTTTTTTTCCCCCTGCTGAGGAAGATTCTCCCTAAGCTAACATCTGTGCCATCTTCCTCTATTTTGTATGTGGGTCGCTGCCACAGCATGGCCGCCAACAAGTGGTGTAGGTCTGCACCCGGGAACTGAACCCAGGCCGCTGAAGCAGGGCATGCCGAACTTAACCACTAGGCCATGGGGCTGGCCCCTCATTGAGGGTTTTGATACCAAGGTTGTATACATACGACTACTTTGCCTTTATCATTTTATTTGGAGGAAACTCAGAATCCCCACCCCCACCTCCAGGAGCAGCAGTGGGCCTTGAAAATGGTTTCATTTGCAAGATAATAGATTTCAATTTATAAAATCTTTTCTGTGGACTGTAGTCTTACAAATCAACAATCTTTTCTAATAAAGCTTTTTAGTTTGAGAGACCTTGAGTTGACTCCTTTATGATCTCATTAATTGCCCTCTATTTTATCTGTTGAGTTTTTTGTATGTGATGGGCACAGAATTCACCTTTTGAGAAATCAGATGATCCGTAGTCTTTATTTTCAGCTCAATCTAAATCATTCTGTTTTTAGACTTTTTGATTCATGGTAGGTTTTTTGTTTGTTTTTTATTTCTGTTCCCTTCTTCTTTCACATATGTTAAAGCAGGTGGAAAGCTTCCCAAAGCTGTCAAGTGCGATCCCACGTTCAGGTTAATTCAGTGATAGTGGTTGCTGAGTGGGTGTGCAAAAGAGGTGGAGAGCACAGATGCGTCCTCCAGCTACTTATAATATGGTTTGGAAGCAGAGTGTGTGCATAGGATATATTCAAGCAGCAAAGAAAGATAGTGTAAGATTAGCTATTGAAGAGAGTAGTACAAACGTTGAGTTGGCATTTAGAGACAGGGAAGTTTGTGGATCAGAGACGGGGAAGTTTTCACAGAGAAGAGAGTCTTCACGGATCCTTGAAGCCTGCCTAGGTCGTTTGATTTGACCAGAAAGACAGTGCAGGCAGGATGGGAACAGCATGTTGTCCTCCCTGGACTTTCTGCCCCTCAAACTTCTGTTCAGGGTATGTTCAAGGTCACAGTAAATTGTAGTATGTAAGTAATATTGTACTAATGCCCCTTCTTTTGGTGACTGCTCTGAAACTATCTTAGGCATCTGCTCTTTTTTTTTTCTTTCTTTTTTCCTGAGGAAGATTATTGCTGAGCTAAAATCCATGCCCATCTTCCTCTATTTTATATGTGGGACGCCATCTCAGCATGGCTTGATGAGCGGTGTGTAGGTCCATGCCTGGGATCCGAACCTGCAAACCCTGGGTTGCCAAAGTGGAATGTGTAAACTTAACCATTACGCCACTGGGCCGGCCCTGAGAAACTTTTAAAGTGTTTAGATAAACATATAATTTCAAGTGAGAAGCTATATATGGAGGCAGTTACCCAAGCCAAGACCTCCAGCCTTAGGCACTTACTACAACTGCTTTTCCTTACTATCTCCCGTCTCTCTTCCTTCTGGCATAACTAAGTAAAGTGTCAAGGATCGGGGTGCCATCTAGTGGCCAGCAGAGGGTACTTCATCCCCACCCTTTTCACCGCTTACAACTTGGTTACAGCAGCAGAAAATCATTTTCATACATGTAAACATTCCCTTAAGCTTTTTACTTTTCATCTCTCTTCCAATTATTGTATAGTTACCTTACAAAAATATCTGTGACATTTCAAAATAGTTTTTCAGAGTAGAAGCAGTTTGGATAGAAGAGATTAAGATAAGGGTATTTTCCCAATAAATTTTAAATTAAATTAGAATATTGAAGTCCTGCGTTTGCTTATTCTAGAATAGTGATTTTTGAACTCCAGGGAGCTCTCGGAGGTGCTGTGGGAGGCAGGGTGGGAGGGAGGGTAGGGGCAGGGGAGGCTGGGGGTGGGTCTGAGACTCTCTAGGTACCCAGATAGAAGGATATGTGCCCTGCGTGGCCTGCCTTCCATCTGCCCCACACACCCAGGCGGGATGGTGACAGTGGGGAGAGCAGGCACCGTCAAGGTGAAAGAAAGTAGTCAGTCAGGAAGACAGTACACACTTGTGTAGGTACACACATATACCCACACCCAGTTTGTAGTAAGAGTTAATGACCTACGTCATAAAAAGGGGGAAAGATGTAAATGAAATTCTAACTCTAAACTCCAGGTTTGGGCCGACATAACCTCAGGAAACTCTGAAAGATGAGCTAAATCTAGTCATGTAGCATAGACAAGAGCTCAGCAGGAGCCCAGAATAATTTGTGTTTGCTCTGTTTTATAAATTAAGAAAGAGACTAGCTCTGTTAGAAGAGCCGGTTCAGCACAAAGATTTTGCTGTCCTCAAATAGTGGTTTTCAATCCTCCCCCCTTTTTTAAGCTCTGAAAGCCTCTTTTTATCCAAAGTTGTACAATACAGAGTTAGAACATTGAACAGATCAAGGGTGGTGTGGACTCTGGTAGAGGCAGGGAAGTGTGTGTGTAAAACATGTTGATGTCTGTGATGTTCCCTCTTAGATTTAGGATTGCGTTGAGAGCTTTACCCCAAAAGGTGATTTTCCTGTGGAAGCACTTCAGGCAGCTTTGCCAAAGACATTCCTCTCAGGTGTGGGGCGCAGAAGCTGTGCGGACACCCTGCTGGCCACTGTGCTGTCCACCAGTCCCAGCAAAGCTGCACTGCAGGGTTTTCCCCAGTATAAGCAGATTGGAAATATTCTAGAACAAAGGTCACAGACTGGTGACCAAATGTATTTTGCTTGAATGTATGACAGTTAAAAATGTTTGAGCCAACATGGAAAATTGGGAAAATTTCATGTAACACTAGGGGATCCTGGCCTCTCAGGAGATCTGCCGGTGCTTGTGGATGTTGAGGAGTGGCTGCACCTTCCAGACACGTCCTGAGATGTCCTGTTGGCCACAGCCCCACCGCTCCCTTGTGTTCTTAAATACCTGCTCTCTTCTGTTCATTTGGGAAATGTGTCTGGCCTGTTTGTCTTTTTTTTTTTTTTTTGGTGATATTGGCTTGCTATTTCATATATATATATGAAACTTTTTTTTTTTTTTGAGGAAGATTAGCCCTGAGCTAACATCTGCCGCCAATCCTCCTCTTTTTGCTGAGGAAGACTGGCCCTGAGCTAACATCCGTGCCCATCTTCCTCCACTTTATATGTGGGACACCTACCACAGCATGGCTTGCCAAGCAGTGCCATGTCCGCACCCAGGATCTGAACTGGCGAACCCTGGGCCACTGAAGCCGAACGTGTGCACTTAACCGCTGCGATACCAGGCCAGCCCCTATATATGAAACTTTTAGTCTCTATATAATATACATCTTATAGATACTATATATGGTATATATTTAATATAAATTATATTTAGAGATTAAAGCTCAAACTGGGAATTTAAAGGTGTCTCTTCTTTGAGACATGTTTTTCCATATGTAACCCTGTTGTTACTTTGTAGTTGCAGTTGTATTCAGAGGCCAGTGTGGCACTTCTAAAATTGAATAACCCCAAAGATTTCCAAGAACTGAATAAACAGACTAAGAAGAACATGACCATCGATGGAAAAGAACTGACCATAAGTCCTGCGTATTTATTATGGGATCTGAGTGCCATCAGCCAGGTGAGGGAATCAGAGATTCTTTTAAAACCTGAATTGAGGGTTTCGAGTGTTAAAGATTTATAAGTCACTATATTAGAAGAAGGAAGAGGACTTGCAGAGACGTGAGTTGATTGGAACTTTTCTGATTTTTCAGCCACTGCTACTGGTTAATATTAATTGAAGTGAAATAGAATCAGATCCAAGAACCTTTTCTAAAAAGTATGTTAAAGAAATGCTGTGTATTTGTGTTGCTGTTGTTATTTTAAATGTGCTGAGTCGTTTGCATTTTTCTGTAGTTTAAAAGTAGGACTTGGTCTTTAAAAGTCCACCAGAGCGCCCTGAGAGCAGAGGGCAGGGGCCAGACGGGAGGAGGAGGTGGTATGATTTAAGGGATATTTTGCATCTTCATGTGCCAGTGTTTTTCTCAGTCTAAGCAAGATGAAGACGTTTCTGCCAGCCGTTTTGAAGATAATGAAGAGCTAAGATACTCACTGCGATCTATCGAGAGGCATGCACCATGGGTTCGGAATATTTTCATTGTCACCAATGGGCAGATTCCATCCTGGCTGAACCTTGATAATCCTCGAGTGACAATAGTAACACACCAGGTACACCCGAGGCTGTGGTTTCCTTTTCTGTCTCTTTCTGTTCTTTTATTTATCCCTAATTTCATTCCGTTCACCCTCCTCACCTCCATTTCCACCTCCCTTCCTTCCTTCCAAAAACAAGGACAACAAGAAAAACTCTAATCCCTCCTCTTTTTCTCCTTTTTTTTTTTTTTTTTTTTGTTACAAGGATGTTTTTCGAAATTTGAGCCACTTGCCTACCTTTAGTTCACCTGCTATTGAGAGTCACATCCATCGCATCGAAGGGCTGTCCCAGAAGTTTATTTACCTGAATGATGATGTCATGTTTGGGAAGGACGTCTGGCCAGACGATTTTTACAGTCACTCCAAAGGTCAGAAGGTAAGTGCCTAAGAGGAAGGGATGCCTAGCTTGAAAGTCACTTACAAGTTATAAGGGGGAACTCAGGAATCAGCATACATACTACAATATTCAAGATTGATCAAATAAGCATTTTTGAGTGCTTAGCCCAGGGGGGTTACTACTAGGAAACTACTCCTTTCTAGTAGTTGCTTGCTTTCCTACATCCTCAGACACCCAGAGCTCTCTGACTCTCTAAAATTTTCTACTATAACAGCAGCAGAGAAAGCAAAACTACTATGAAACTCAAAGTCGTGGTAATGATGTCAGCAAAATGCCCAAGAGAAAGTTAGCTCAATTTTCTGCTTAAAGACATGAATGCAATTTCATTGAAGGCAGCCAGTCTCTAGCTTTGAGAGGCAGGATGGAGAAGTGGTTGTGAGCACAGACCCAGGAGCCAACTGTTTAGGACAGTCCTGGGCGATGGCTTGATGTCTGTGTTTCCTGTCTGCATAGTGGGGAAAATAGGAATACCCTTGTAGCATTGTTAGAAGCCTTCATTGATAAGTTGGAGACTTATCGCCATAGCTTATAAGTTATACAACTTGGTAGCCACTTTTTCTCTCGCCGTGTATGCCACCCCAGTGTGCTCATTCTCCTGTTCCCCTGTTCAGTTCAGTTGCCTTGTGTTAGATTGTAGAGCTGCAGAGTTGAGCTGTGGCTCGACAGGGGAGACACACAAAATCAGTGACTGTGTACAGTGATTTCAGTGCTGGCAGGTGCCCTGTGTGCTAAGGAGTAGGAGCAGGGGAGGCAGACATCAGACAGGGATGGGGAAGAATTCAGATCTGATTGAAGTGAACTTTGAAGAACAAGTAAGACTCAATTAGATGAAGAAAGACATTCCAAATAGATGGAATGTGCAAAGGCGTGGAGACTTTTAAAGGGGAGTGTGTTTTTTTAAATGATTCTAATTTAAAAAGTAACCATGTACCGTATTACTCACTTTGGAAGCAGGCGAGTTCATAACTCAGATTGCTGAGCTGATTAATTCGCCAGGGCTTTATGCATGGAGATGAGGATGTTGAGAGTTCATCTGCAACTTTTCTCAGCCCTGAGACGAGATAATGGCGCTTCTCACAGAAAAGCAGTGACTTGTCTGGTATCCTTTCCATCTGCACACTTTTGTGCTTGCATTTAAGTCTGTTGTGTTGCTATTTTATTTCAAACTAGATTATAAGGCCATGCTGTGAGAAACTAATCCACGAGTTGAGCCCCCGTCTGCTCTCCTCGAGTGATGGGGAAGAGTCCTGTGCTCAGGAGGCGTCGCCAGCAGATCGGGGCTTAGGGAACTACAGTGTGGGCAGCAAACTTAAGGCAAAATGTGCCGGGGAGTATAGACAGCCCTGGGAAAATGATAGCCCTTTGTAGAGGCTCAATTTTTTTTTTTTTAAAGGAATCCTAATTTCTTTAAAAGATTTAAAGGAATCTGACACTTTTTGAGAGTAAAAAATGTCAGAAACCAGAAAGCATTTTATTTTCTCTCTGGTTTTATCATAGGTTTATTTGACGTGGCCTGTGCCAAACTGTGCCGAGGGCTGCCCGGGTTCCTGGATTAAAGACGGCTATTGTGACAAGGCTTGTAATAATTCCGCCTGTGATTGGGATGGTGGGGATTGCTCTGGTAAGGATGTGTTCAGATCTAATTTGTTCATGTTTGTGGAATTTTTTCCATTCTTAATTATTATTGAACATGTGCAGTGACTAAACATTTTTCACATATTAAAACAATCCCGTAGGGCCAGCCCCAGTGGCCTAGTGGTTAAATTAGGTGTGTTCCGCTTCGGCGGCCCAGGTTCAGTTCCCAGGCCTGGACCTAGGCCACTTGTGTGTCAGTGGTCATGCTGTGATGGTGACTCACATACATTAAGAGGAAGATTGGTAGCAGATGTTAGCTCAGGGTCAGTCTTCCTCAGCAAAAAAACACATCAGTCAGTCAGTAATCATAAACTCTCTGGAGGGATGACTAGTGTCCCCATATGGCCCAGTTTATTCATATTATCCATTGTTGAGGGCTTTTTTCCCACATTGACCCTGCACTTGAAAATGCCTCTTATTATTATTTAAAATATGAAAATCAGGAATACCCTTAATTATGTAAGCTCAAGAGCAAGAATCCCTCTAAACTGTTCTTGTAGGAGCTCCTGGCCGATGGCTCTCAGCAGCAGATTGCTGTGGGTCAGAGAGTGGATGCAAAAGAAAGAAACTTCTCAGCATCTCTTCTCCCTTTCTTACGTGCTTATATTTGGACTTGTTGATGATAAGTTTTCACATTTATTTATTTTCTTTCAGTTTATAAAGCATGTGAATTTATAAAGCATTATGTATTATCCACTTGAATTTCTTAGTCACCTAAGAAAGAGAGAGTATGTGTGCGGATATCATCATCCCCATGTTCCATGTGTGGAAACAGATTTGGAAAAGTGTGGAGTGTTGGAGGAAACAAAGCTTCAAGCTCTGTTTCGGTCAGATCTGTCAGACACACTTTTGAAAAACACAGGCAGCTGCAGGGAGAGAAGGCAGACGTGCAAAGTGATCTGTGCAGTCCTGAGAACTCAGCCCCTGATAGAGCGGTAACATTTGATAACGAGGTTGGCACCCCTAGTAGGACACGTTTTTGGCAGTTCTGACAGTCGCAGTCTTCAGAATAATCTCCCCCCCATCCCTGCTCCTCCGTACACATCTGCACATGACCCCTTGAGCACCTGTGAGGTCTAGACAGTTAGTAAGTGCCGAGGCCTGGTCACCCCGTGCCCCGTCCACTGTCAAGGGATGCCCCCTTTTCAGTTTGTTTTCTTAAGCTACATGAAATCTACTATAGAATGGGGTGAACCTTTTCTGACTGAAACACATCAGTCTTGCAAACACTATTAAGAAATAAGGAAGTGTCTTTCTTTCAAGATTATCAGCACGGCAAGATTGCGTTTTCCTCCTCCCTCTACAGGTAACAGTGGAGGGAGTCGCTATGTCGCAGGAGGCGGGGGTACCGGGAGTATTGGAGTCGGACAGCCCTGGCATTTCGGTGGAGGAATAAACAGTGTCTCTTACTGTAATCAAGGATGTGCGAATTCCTGGCTCGCTGATAAGTTCTGTGACCAAGCCTGCAATGTCTTGTCCTGTGGGTTTGATGCTGGCGACTGTGGGCAAGGTATATTTATTGCCATAAAAACATAATGAGAATAAGGGGATAAAAATCCTTGATACGTAGAGAGGGTTTTAGATCATTATTGTTATTTAAAGTAGTTATTTTCTGTGCGTCCCTTTCCCAGCCTTGCATCTAAACTAGTTGTAAGTTAAAAGTAAGAGAAGGACGTAGATCTTTATGAAACTGTAGACACTAACAGTAGCTATCTTTTCCTGTTATGTTTCAGTCTGATATTTTTTCTTTTTACTAAGCAGATTTACCGTAGTTGAAAATAGATGGTAAAGGTTTAATTTGGAAACAGTAAAAGACCAATAATTCATTACGTAAGGATGGTTCGAGTACTGGATCTTGTTGATAGCTTATCACCATTTTGGCAGAAAGTTGTATTCTTTCAAATGGACAAGATCACGGAAGTCTGTCACTGGAATTCGCTGTCGAGAGTCGTGCCGTGTCTCTCTAGTGCGTCAGTCCGCATTCCACGTTGATAAGTGATTGCTTCAGATAGGAAAAGGAACCCCATAGCAGGACCTCTTGTGTTAGAATTTCTCATTGTTTTGAAGTCAATTTAAAGTAACTCTTAGAAAGTGAAGACTCAAACTCTAAGAATTACAGGAAAAGGGGAGAAAAATGCTGAGTTTTTTAAAAGTTATGTTTGTGTTTTTTCCTCTAGATCATTTTCATGAATTGTATAAAGTAACTCTTCTCCCAAACCAGACTCACTATGTTCTTCCAAAAGGTGAATGCCTGCCTTACTTCAGCTTTGCTGAAATAGCCAAAAGAGGAGTCGAAGGTGCCTATAGTGACAATCCAATAATTCGACACGCTTCTATTGCCAATAAGTGGAAAACCATTCATCTCATAATGCACAGTGGAATGAATGCGACCACAATACATTTTAATCTTACATTTCAAAATACAAATGATGAAGAGTTCAAAATACAGATAACAGTAGAGGTTGACACAAGAGAGGAACCAAAACTGAATTCTACAACTCAGAAATCTTACCAAAATTTGGTTAGCCCCATAACACTTCTTCCAGAGGCGGAAATCCTATTCGAGGATATTCCCGAAGAAAAACGCTTCCCAAAGTTCAAGAGACGTGATGTGAACACCACAGAGAGATTCCAAGAGGAGGTGAAAATTCCCCTGGTAAATATTTCACTCCTCCCAAAAGAAGCCCAGTTGAGTCTCAGTAACTTGGATTTGCAGCTAGAACGTGGCGACATCACTGTGAAAGGATACAACGTGTCCAAGTCAGCCTTGCTGAGATCATTTCTGATGAACGTACAGGATGCTGATGTAAAAATAAATCAAGCTGTAATGACAGGTGGAAGAAATGACAGTTTGGAGGCCGCCCCAGAAAAACAGATTCACAAAAACATCTTGCTGGACAGCCTAGGAGCCTCTCAGAGATTAGATAACAGGTTGACTTTTCCAGCAGTGACAGTAAAAGTGAATGGCCACAACCAGAGTCAGAATCCACCCACAGATTTGAAAACCAAAGAAAAATTTAGATCTGAAACTCAGACCCAAAAAGTAGGAGGTGGAAGTCTGTCAAAAGAAAAGTTCTTATCTCTGATTGTTCCACTGGAAAACCATGTGTCAAAAGAAAAGAAAATCACAGGGAAAGAACAAGAGAAAAACAGAATGGAGGAAAATGCTAGAAATGACATAGGTCTTAATGAAGTCTTACCTGGAAGAAAATTGCAACATTACACAGACAGTTACCTGGGCTTTTTGCCATGGGAGAAAAAAAAGTATTTCCAAGATCTTCTTGATGTAAGTTACATCCAGCCTATTTGTTCCCATGCTCAGGAAAAATAGACTTCTAAGTGATGATAATATAATAATAGCTCTCATTTATTCTGTACTTCCCTCTGCCGGTCACTGAACTAAATGCTTTTCTTACATGGTTTCATTTAATTGTCCCAATAACCCTAACAATAAAAATACTTCACGAGTATATGGACTGTTGTTATCTGCATTTTGCACTTCAGGAAACAGCCTTAGTGTGAATGAGCGAGGGGTTCAGCCAGGGCTACCCTGAGAAGTGGTGGAACAGGGATGATATCTTTTGCTTACTTGGCATGTTGAGATTTCAACAGCTGCTTTTGTGAACATTGTGTGAGGCAGATCTGATGTTTTTCCACCTTTACTGATTGAAAAATCCAGGTGCCATTCGTTTTCCCAACATCACAACAGCAAGTCAGTGTGAGCCAAGCCTCACAGTTGGAGTGCTCTGCCTCCAATACCATGGCCCCCATGTGCCTGGTGTCATTTATACATCTCCCAAGTGCGGTCACCGGGCTAACTGCTGGGGAGTGCAAGAGGATTAGAATGTAGTCGCTGCTTGTGGAGGCTCAGAGCAGGTTGAGAGGACAGATTTGTGGGCAGATAATTATAGCAATGTGACGACTGTCTGTTGAGGGGTGGACAAGGAGTCCAAAGGGAAGATTCCATAACTCTGCCTAGAGATATTGGGGAAGGCATCCAGGAGGAGGTGCCCTGTGAGCTGACCTTTGAAGGGAGAGTAGGAGTTAACAGACCAAGAAAAATTCTGTGGTCCAGGCTGGATAGTGGAGAAAGCACGGCCATAAGTGGATGGTAGGCTGGGGGAAAGAGCATGAGGAGGGGAACTGTGTCTTATTTTTCTCATTGTCTTTGGGAAGTGTCTCGCACCTGGCCATTAGACATTTACTAATTGTTGAGTGAAGGACTGCAGGTTATTGCCTAGGTTTGCTTCCTCACTTTCCCCTCTTTTCTCTCCTTTTTTTTTTTTTTTTTAAAAAATTTGGTTTTTGAGGAAGATTAGCCCTGAGCTAACATCTGCCGCCAATCCTCCTCTTTTTGCTGAGGAGGACTGGCCCTGAGCTAACATCCGTGCCCATCTTCCTCTGCTTTATACGTGGGACGCCTACCACAGCATGGCTTGCCCAGCGGTGCCATGTCTGCACCCGAGATCTGAACCCTCGAACCCCCGGCCGCTGAAGCGCAACGTGTGAACTTAACCACTGCGCCACCGGGCCAGCCCCCTCTCTTCTTTTTTTTAAATTACAAAAGCACTTTAGGCTAGTGGCAAAAATTGCAAGCAATGCAAAAATATATATATATAGTATACAAGAGAAAGGTCTCTCTCCTTCCTTTCTTAATCTCCCTGCTTGAGATGATCACTACAAATAGTTTGGTGGGTGTCCTTCCAGTATTTTTCTATAGATATACAAACATATAAATGATCTAGTTTCTGTTGTGCAACAGGGAAATTACACTGTACATAAATTGCTTTGAGTTGCCCTTTGATTTTATTGGTATGTAGGCAAACTGCCTGGGTCAGTGCCGTTGTTCTTCTTAAGAGCTGCCAGTTACTTCCAGTGTTTTTCCATTACAAATACGTAGTATTGCAGTAAAGATTCTTGTACATACATCTTACTCTTGAGGAAGTTTTTATTTCTGTAGGTAGAATTGCTACGTTAAAGGATCTGGTCCATACAAAATTTAGATACGTCCTTCTAAAGTGTTGCACCGCTTCATACGTCCACAGTGTACAAGGCCGCTTATTTCTCCACAGGCTAACCCACACCAGTTATCAGGCCCTTTAATTTTTGTCAGTTTGACAAGCAAAAATATTTCATCTTCTTTAAAGTATGCTCGTATTCTTTGCCCATTCATTCAGTTTCGCCTCTTAGTGGTTTTGATAGGGTTCATTAATATATTATTATGTTAACAATATTATATGGGGAAACCAATTTTGCATTCTAATCATTGTGTTCAAAACTCAAGTACTGCTTTGAAGTCACCGACGGAAATAGTTTGATATTGAAAGTACTATCAAATTTATTTCTAAATAAAATTTTGAAATGTTGCATTGGGTTGGCTATGAAACCTCATGGTCGATGACTAGTCCTTGAAGAACACCCTATAAATAGGCCTCCGTCACCCAACTGTTGTTCTCAAGCCAGTGCTGGTGACACTTTCTCTGAGATTCAGTTTAGTCCTGCTCTTAGGATCCTTAAAGTGACCTGTTAGTGCTCGTTTCATTTGCCCCTCATGGACAGTTAGTGACTGTTAATTAGTTAGGGACAGTTACTATCACATTATATAAAACTACCTTTATCTCTTATTAACAGAGTACCCAGTGCACTAAACATAATGCTGCGTTTCAGGAAGAAGAGTCATTGAAGACGCAATTGGCATACTTTACTGATAGCAAACATACTGGGAGGCAACTAAAAGATACGTTTGCAGATTCCCTCCGATATGTAAATAAAATTCTAAATAGCAAGTTTGGATTCACATCTCGGAAAGTCCCTGCACACATGCCTCACATGATCGACCGAATAGTTATGCAAGAACTACAAGATATGTAAGTCTCTGTCGCGTCTGAGTTGCTTGCATGTGCTCAGAGCTCAGGCTGCTTGAAGTGTACATCTTTGCTGTGCTAAATTTACGGTTCTAATACTTGATGACTAACATGTTGAGTATATCATCTAAATAAGTGGGAAGGGAAAAGGTTTTTAACTACACACGTTAGGTACTGTATATATTTTGAATATCCAGAGCTCATTATGTGTTTTATTTGGACAGGTTCCCTGAAGAATTTGACAAGACGTCATTTCACAAAGTGCGCCATTCTGAGGATATGCAGTTTGCCTTCTCTTACTTTTATTATCTCATGAGTGCAGTTCAGCCATTGAATATATCTCAAGTTTTTGATGAAGTTGATACAGACCAATCTGGTGTCTTATCTGACAGAGAAATCCGAACACTGGCTACCAGAATTCACGACCTGCCGTTAAGTTTGCAGGTGTTGTATTGTTAGGTTTTTTCCCCCTAAACCTTGTGACATTTTAAATGAAACTTTTAATTTTGATACTTTCTCTTTCTGCCCCTCCATATTTCAATGTAATCCAAGTAAAAGTAATTCTTAATATTTAATGAAGGTGTTTGTAGCTAGTCCATTTTTAGTGCCAGAATTAAAACCAAACTTGAAGGTCGAATTTTATGAGATTCCTCTTTTGGGGCTTTCTGTGGGGGTTGCTGTTATATTATCTGGAGAAGAGGCAGACCGTATCTGCACATAAGATTCTTGTGACAAGTTCATTCATGGGCTGCAGGTGTGGCCGACTGGAGATCTCGGCCAGACCCATGGTGCTGCACGGTCCCCTCCGTGGTGGCGTTCACTAGTCCCAAGAGCAGGAAGCCCACTATCGGAGAGTGCGCCGAGGAATCTAGCTGCAGGGCGTCCCACGTGGTGATCCCCTGGACCTTCTGATGTGAAATGGTGTCTCGCACTCCAGTATGTTCTACTTTGAGACAAAGATGAAATATTTATATCTGTATTGTCTCATTCTGCTCTTTTTAGGGTGTCTTTATCTTAAGAATCATATAATCAAACTCTCTTTGAAGATAATATTTAAACAAATTTTGGAGACTTGCATAATTTTTAGTTTTAAACTCACAGTCGTTACTTGTAATGTACATAGCAGGTTTATCCTTTTGGTTTTCTCTGTTAGGATTTGACAGGTCTGGAACACATGTTAATAAATTGCTCGAAAATGCTCCCTGCTAATATCACTCAGCTAAACAACATTCCACCAACTCAGGAAGCATACTATGATCCCAATCTGGTAAGTGGCATGGTTCTGTATTTAAAACAGAAGGTATATCCTTACCAGGTGTTAGTTAGACTGTTTTTTATAGCACTTCAAAAACTAGAAGCAGGCTGTATGTTTATAGGGGTTTGGTGGAAAGTAGTAGCACAGATAATCTAGAAACACTTATGTCTTACTTTGGAATATCTTTTTTCTCCCTGATGGATGTTATGCTAATATTGAGATTAATTGCTCATATTCCATAAGCAGACATCCTATTCTCTAAGGGTGGTGAAAGATAGTGCACAGCATTCTCACTGGCCTGGGAGAACAATCCTGAGGTTAAACATTAACCAAGGAAGTAGTCATCAGGTGGAATACCATCTTGCATCAAAGCTAAGTTGTTTGGATACTGGCACTTTGTTGGTCTTAACAGTAAGGGCAGTGGATTGTGCGCATATAGCTACATTGGAGTGCCACTTGGCTGAAGTGATTGGAAGACTGTTGATTGTAAGATTCATCCCAGTTTCAGAGGAATAATGTAAAAAAAAATATGCATTTAGAATTGATGGAACAAGGGTACAATACAGACATTAATGTGATGCTTACAGTCATTTTTTACTGATATTTGGAAAAATGTTTAAAAAATAAGATTAGGTGGGGAAAAATAGATAGTACCACATACACAGTATGATTTGGACTGTGGAAAATCCCCAAATACCTTCACACGCTCACACACATACCTACCTCCAAAAAGTAATGGAAGTGACAGTAGGTTAAATCATAGGTAGTTTTTAATTTCTTTTTTCACACTAGTATTTTCCATATTTTCTATAATGAATAGCTTTTGCTTTCATAATTAGAATAAAATTATTTTTAAAAATTTACGCATCATGCAAATATTCAAGTCATATATAAATAATTTATAATTGATTGCAGATAAGACTTACAAATGAATGCAGAGGAAAATAATAAACTCAATTAAAAATCTGATTCCTGGAAGAAGGAAATCATTCATTTAGCTTTCATTGTACATGTCAGGGACTGTGTTCCTCACTTGTGTTCTCAGAGAGCCCTGTGAAGGCTTGCTCATGAGGAGACACTGGGTAACGAGTGGCAGCCATTGGTGAGAGAGGTCAGCAGAGCAGCTGTCGGAACATGTAGACAAACTCTAAGCATTGCTCATTGCACGTTGGTTAGTTTAGCATATGTCGTGGGTTAGTATATAGACGTGTGCCACTTAAAGCCAATTCTCTAAATATGCTAAAATGTAAAACTGCGAAATCAATCAAGTTGAGGTAAATAGAGGAAGAAGACCTGATGTCAGTCCTAAGGGAGTTTGCTCTAGTTGGGTAAGCAGGTATGAATCAGTAGGTCGAGAATGAGACTTAGTTCTGAGTTGTGGGTTCATGGGAAGCCACCTTAACTTGCCTTTTCTGGTATGTTCTTGGTGGGCAACCCCAGAGCGTGGCTAGGACAGAGGAGGAAGAAAGGAGAAAGTGTGCCGGGCTTATCAACCGTTTCCCCCTCAGCCTGTCTCCTTAAGCAGACCTCTTTGGTCTTCACTGTCTTCGGGACTGTATAGTGATTGTGCTGGCCGGTTGCTTTAGTGGCCACTGGCTTCAGCTCAGGCTTCAGGGAGCTTTGCTAGTGGCATGGCCTATGTTAGCTCTCACTCAAGACAGCCCTTTCGGCCACCTGGATTTCCACGTCTGTCCTTTCGCTTGTCTGTCTTTCCTCCCCAGTTTTCTTTCTCTTGTGAGCTTCAGGTTCCAGTAAGACTTTACAGTTACCAGACCCTTGCGCTTATATGGGACTTGCAGAAGTGTGTTCTTTTCTAAGGAAGATGCTGTACACATAGAAAACAGTTCTTCATCTTGCCCTGTTACAGGCACAGTGAAAGAATATTGAGGAATTTTAGTTTTCTTTTGAAATGTATATATCTTTGTTCATTAACAGAATAATATTTTAGTGTTTGCCAGATTTTTGGCATGAGATTTAGAATCAGCAAATATCCTTTGCATGCTGAAAATTAAGTAAGGCTGCCTTACTAATGATTATAAGTTAGTCGTGAAGCTCATGCAAGTAAACTGTTTAAAGCATAAGTACAGTTACACTGGCAGCACTAGTTAACATTACTCCAGTGAACTCTTAGCCAAGGTGTTGGCTTCATTACCATAATTAACTGTGATTACACGTAGGATAAAAGTATTTTCTAATTAGACTGTAAGAATGACAAGTTAGCCTATGAGTATGATATAGTTCCTTATAGGTTATGTTAGAAATTTATTTTCTTTCTGAAAAATATTATAACATTAACTTATGAAACTGTTTTAACAGGTAGTGTGTAGTAATGTGTGATTAAAATAAAACTTTACTTACAAAAACAGGTGATTAGTCTATGGGCCACAGTCTGTCAATTTGATTTTTTAAAATATTCATCTTGATTACTGAGTCTTTTGATACTCCCTTAAATTTAGCACCTGAGGTGAATATTTTACTTGCTTTTCCCTAGTTTTAGCCAGCCCTGGTGGTCTAGTGGTTAAGATTTCCAGCTCTCACCACCTTGGCCTGGGTTCATTTCCCACTCAGGGAACCACACCACTTGTCTGTTGGTTGTCATACTGTGGCGGCTGGGTGTTGCTGTGATGCTGAAAGCTCTGCCACCAGGATTTCCAAATACCTGCAGGGTCTCCCATGGTGGACAGGTTCAGTGAAGCTTCCAGACTAGAAAGAAGGACCTGGCCACCCACTTAAGAAAAAGTTGGCATGAAAATCCTGTGAAGAGCAGCAGCAGAGCATTATCTGATACAGCACTGAAAGGGGAGAGGATGGCGTGAAAAGACCAGCAGGGATCTTTGGTCGTTCTGCTGTGCACGGGTCGCTAGGAGTCAGAATCCACTCGACAGTACTGACTGCCACCACCCGCGTCTTGGCCCTAATGTAATGTCTGTATTTTCTCACAGCCCCCAGTCACTAAAAGTCTGGTAACCAACTGTAAAGCAGTAACTGATAAAATCCACAAAGCATATAAAGACAAAAACAAATATAGGTAAGTAGTAGATACATTTTGTCTTTGTTTACTTTAAGAATAATTACAAAAGTCTAGTATTTTCATAATTTTCCAGTAGTTTATTAATCATTCTTTTAAATTCTATGTGAGATTGTTTTCTTTAGTAATGTTGAAAGATTATGTCATTCTTTGAATGTTAAGTCCATTATGTCTTATAAAATGCTTTTCTTAATGAAATTTTTTGTTTCATATCCACATAAATATTTAAATTCTTTAAATATGTTTTGATAATTAGGTTTGAAATCATGGGAGAAGAAGAAATTGCTTTTAAAATGATTCGTACCAATGTTTCTCATGTGGTTGGCCAGTTGGATGATATAAGAAAAAACCCCAGGTACTGGTTTTTTTTAATTAATAAACTTTATTTTTTAGAGCACTTTTAGATGCACAGCAAAGTTGAACAGAAAGTACAGAGAATTCCTACAACTTTAAAAATTATCTTTAATCATGCAAATAAACATGAATACAAGATAGTAGGACTGGAAAGAAGGAAGTGACTTATTTCTGTTTGGAGCAGATGTAAATGCCTAACGGTGGAGGTTATGTTTGAACCGGGGGTTGACTGAGAGAAAGGAGCTGCACGTTGAGATAGGGGTCCTTCCTTGCAGAGGGACTAGTACCAACTTCTAAGAAATGGTGACACGATCTGTTCAGTGAGACTGAGGGGCGGACTGCATCATGAGGGATGTGAAGCCAGACAGCTGGGACTCTCACAGCGTTTCTAAAAAGCTGCTTCCAGAAAAGTTGTTTTAGTGGTTACATTTATCTTTGCAATTCATAGTTCACCTTAGCTTCTGAGGAAAAAAGAAATGCTACCATAAATGTGAAAATTAACCCAGTAAACTCCAGTCATTCTTTGGGGATGAATAACTGTTCTGGTTTACGTTAACCTTGAAACTATCCAGCCTGGCTCCCTAACACTTACCT
Source organism: Equus quagga (assembly GCF_021613505.1). Taxonomy (NCBI): domain Eukaryota; kingdom Metazoa; phylum Chordata; class Mammalia; order Perissodactyla; family Equidae; genus Equus; species Equus quagga. Next base: position 20,519,226 of record NC_060285.1, read on the forward strand.
TACATCGTTTGATAAAATTGATTAAAGTCTGCATTTTTGAGTTTTGGACTTTAGTGGGAGATAGTTCTTTCATCTGTTTCCTGAAAGACTATGGCATATAAAATTGAATACGTTTCATCTGAGTCTTTTAAATGCTTTTGGAAGTCTTCAGTTTCTCCTCATTTAAATTATGAATCTAATTATATAAATGATCAGAGATGTAAAGTTTCTAGATATTTTAAAGTCATGTTTTTTTCCTAAGAATGCATTCTTGTTGAGGTGGGACAGAAATTGGAATTTTAATAAAAATAAAAATGTCTTTAATGCTTATTTAGTTTATTCAATAATTCAGTAAAATACTTTATTTCCTACAAAATAACAGGCATTTCCTCCAAGCCAGGCAAACACAGAAGCCATAATAATTAGTAATCACCCAGCTTGCAGCTTTTTTGCACATGCTCTTCCCTCTGCTTGGAATGCCCTGCTCTGGTTTTCCTAAATAACTTTAAGAACCAGTTTCAGTATTTGCTTTTTGCTTCCCCCGTCCTGTTGGTATGCTCGCTCAGGCGTCAGTGATCTGCAGTAATACCATGTGAGAGTTTACAGGTTTTACCTGTACCCTGTACTTTTATGTCTTTGTGCCAGTTTGAAAGTTGCTGGGTGAGAGAATTCATAGACATCTTCTGGTACTAAAGGGACAGGGTTTTACTAAAAAGACACATGGCAATCCAGGCTTCTCCAGCAGTGTCTGCCAGTCCTGATACTTCCTGTGACCCGGAACAGATTTTACCATTTGTAACTCTTGTTTGTTTGTTTTGTTTTGTTTTGCTTTTAGGGGGGCTCATTGTAAGTCAGGAGTGGAAGCCAGTCTCTGACTTAAACTTTAAGAACAGGCTTGTCCCATTAACGAGGACTCTGGCATAGGCAGTATCCAGGTTTGCTTTCCTTCCACTCACTGCCTCGGCTCTGCTGCCCCCCTGCTTGTGTTGGCTTCATCCCCAGCCTGGAGATAGGGCAGCTGTTGCAGTTCCTCATGTCCCTGCAGACGCAGCACGTCCAGAGGCAGAAAAGGATCGCTTCTCTCTCTGTGTCATGTGTTGTCCCCCCATTCTGAAGGAGAGGGATTTGCTTACACTAGTCGGGAGCTGCCTCTGGGTTAAGGGTGGGGGTCACCTCCCTTTGAGTCAGCTCATGGGGAAAGAAATACTGAGCAAAGTGCAAGTTCTCTTTGGAAGGAGAGGGAAGTGTTTGCTGGGCCCCGAGCCGGGTTTATTTTCGCTACCCTGTATCCACACACACCCTTTGTCTCACACATGCACTTTTTTCTTCAATTTTCTCCAACCTTTTCAAAAATTTGAAGATACAGAAAAATTGAAAAAATAGTACAGTAAATCTCATAAACTCTTCACCCAGATTTTTAAATTGTCAGCATTTTGTTCTATTTGCTTGATCTCTGTCTTCATCTGTCTGCACACACACACACACACACACACACACACACAGGTTTAGTTTTTGTTTTTTTCCTGAAACATTTGAAAATTAGTGCAGACATCCAGGCACTTTACCCCTAATTATTTTAGCTTATGTCTTCTAAGATAGTCATCCTCCTTTATACCACAAGACCGTTAACACACATCCAAGAACCTTAACATTGACTAAATATTGCCATCTAATAGATAGTCTATATTCAAATTTCCCAGCTGGCTCCACATGCCCTTTATAGCTGTTGTTTATTTTTTGCTTGCTTATTTTCAATCCAGGGTACAGTCGAGGCTCATGCGTTGTATTTGGTTGGCATATTTCTTCAGCGTCCTTTAATTAAAGCAGTCCCCAAGTTTAGTGAACGGACAGGATAATGAACTTTCACATACCCATCACTCATCTTCAATAAGAACCAGCTTGTGGTTGATCTTGTTTCATCTAAACGCACCCACTCCCTCACTACCTCTTCCCGATTATTTTTAAGTAAATCTCAGACATTATATTTTATCTGTAAAATCTTAATATGATAAAAACTATCTGGTAGTGTACACATTTCTCCAATTGTCTTTTATAAGCATTTATATGTTTTTTAAGTTTGTTGTTTTGAAGTAGTATAAGTAAATTTCTATTAAGTCGATAGATTTCCCCTCCATTTCTTTCTTTTTTAACCATATAATTTTTTGCATGTGTATGTGAAGAAATCCGATTATCTGTTCTGTAGGTTTCCTGCACTTTGGACCTCTCTGATTGTATCCCAGTTGTCCAACTTGTTCCTTTGTCCTCTGTATTTCCTGTAAGTTGATAGCTGGATCTGAGGGCTTTATTAGATTTAAGTTTTGATTTTTTAAAAAATTTTATCAAGTGCACTTCAAAAGTTGGTATTATCCCTACCTACCCTTTTAATGGGCCCTCAGTTTAGTGACTTCTGCCTTGAAGGGAACTTGAAATGGTAGAGAAGCACCACTGTAGTCTGCTTTTTGACAGAACTCTAGCATCCTAGAGGTTGGCTGGAGACATAAGAGGAAGAAGTCATCAAACTCATAGAATCTATATCTACAGGGCACCATCTCTGTCTCAGTTATCTACGTGACTCTTCTTAGCTATATAACTCGCAGTTCAGAGCACTTGGTTTTAGGTACTTAACTAATTTTTTCCCTGGCTACCAACAAAATGCACCAGTCAGTTAACTACATTTATGGAGCACTTAATTGGGGATGTGCTAAACGGAAATCATTAAATTAATTTACTCCTACAGCTAGAAGGCACTTGGAAGGTTATCTTCCCTAGTTCTTTTCGTTTTACAGGTGAGGAATATCCAAAGAAAAATTTTATGAAACATTACTCCCCCAGAGAATCCTATCAGTAAATCTAACAACTTGGGATATAAATCCATTCAATGTATTTGGAACCCACCTTTCTTCCTTTGTTAGGCCAGGATCATCCTTGTGATAACCAATAACCCTGGGTCTGTGTTTAATTTCCAGGAAGTTTGTTTGCCTGAATGACAACATTGACCACAATCATAAAGATGCCCAGACAGTGAAGGCTGTTCTCAGGGACTTCTATGAATCCATGTTCCCCATACCATCCCAGTTCGAGCTGCCACGAGAGTATCGAAACCGTTTCCTTCATATGCATGAGCTGCAGGAATGGTAAGTCCGCGTGTTCCATAGACGTGTGTGTGTGTGTATTTTTTCATAGTGATGAAATTTCTTTAACGTGTTATTTGCTCTATAATTTCTTTGTCAAAATACACTATAGTTTGTATTGAGCTTCGTAGTTGAAATATGATTTTTATTGAGCTCACTTGCCGAGCACATCTGAGCCTTATTCATTGTCATCACTGCCATCAGAGTAGCTACCCTGGTTCTTGAGTACCTGCTATATGGTGGACAATGCTGGGCAATCCATTTATTCTACTCTTTACATTTAAAGATACTGTTATTGCCATGTTACAGATGAGAACATGGTAATAGAAGCTGAGTGATTTGCTCAAGGTGAAGTAGCTGATAAGTGCCAAATCCAGCCTGATTCCCAACCCTCCACATGTTCTACTATATTCCAAAGCTGCTTTATATTGTTTCCTACATTTTTTATTTTACTACCGTTTCCAACACTTCATTATAAAGATATTTTTATCTTTCACTTTAGGAAGATTTTTGGCCCCCTTGCTCCCCTTTGCCAGGTGCTAGGAATACAAAGATGAAGGGAATATGGTACTAGGCTTTGAGGTGCTCACAGTTTATTCAGGAAGACAGAAACCAGGCAAACAGTTATGATACAGAGTGCCATAGTAGATTCAATGCTTATTGTAGTATGGAGGAGGGAGCAGCTAATTCTCTTAAGGGAAGCTGACACTGGGTTTGGTTTTGATTTATGAAAAGCACTTTTACAGGTAGGAAAGAGTATTCCTGGTGGAAGAAATGGCATGTGCAAAGGCCCGGAGATATCAAAGAGTGCTATGGAGAGGGAAAGGAGAGATTGCAAAGGGCTGTTATCTGAATTAGATTTTTTTCTTTAGAGAATAGGGCTCCCCAGGAGGGATTTTTTTAGATGTTTGTTGTGATCAGACTTCATGATTTGGAAAGATAACTAACAGTAGTGTGGGGGTTGGGCTGGTGAGGAAGTTGTTTGGAGTGAGGCAGTGTCGTCTGGGAACTGGTGGCGGGGAGCCAAGTAATAAGCATTTCAGTAGTCCTAGAATCAGACAGTCAAGGTAAGAACCAAGGACACAGCTCAGGGGATAAAGAGAAAGCAGTAGACAGAATTGGGAGAGATTTTAGAGAAGAAATTAGCAGACCCTGGCAACTTGGAGTTGGATAAGTGAGACAATTAGCATGTCTCTTGCTAATAGCTATATGTTTTTATTTTCATAAGGAGAAATTATTACTAAAGCATGGGTCTTGTCATCTAGAAATGGCAAGGAATGGCTTTTCACCATTTTCACTCTCCTTTAGCTCAGAGGAAAAAGATTGTTGAGTGGTTCCAAGTGTTCACCCCCCAAACTCAGTTTGTGACTAAATTTACCTTTAAGGGCCCAACTGAGTAAGAAAGGAGTGGGCTTAAGAGTAGTTGGAGAGGACTTTGATTTCTGTGTCGTACAAGTGAGACAAATCAGGTGTGGGCGGGTCTTTGCAGTTCCCTGATCTGGGCTACTTTTCCCTCGTTCTGCTCAGTTTCTGCATCCTCTCTCCCTGCTGACCTACCAACCCTGCCCCACTTCCTAGAAACTTTTCTTTTTCTCTTTCCTTCCATGACACTGCACTCTTGGGTCCCCTGTCACCTGTCCCTGGTTTCCTGCATTGGCTTTCTTCCTGTTCCCCTTTCTTGGGTATAGCGCTTTTGGCACTGTACAGCAGTGTGTGTCCGGTGTGCTTGTCTCTCCTGGTGGACACTGAGCCCTCTGCAGGGGCAGAGACAATGTCTTCTTGTTCTCTGAGGCCTGGTGCCTCCCTAGCACATAGTAGGTGCTCAGTGGATTGGTAGCTGGGGGAAGCTTGGTTCACCTCCACCTATTATAGGATCTCTGGTTTTTGGGGCATCTCATTAGCTGTGTTCCAGCCTGTGGCTTCTTAGCTCTTTAAATTACACAAAGATTCTGAATGACACTGTAGACATTGTAACTAACTGAGCTGGTTGTGATCCTATTAATAGATGTAGGAAATACAGGAAGAAGAGCAGAGTGTAGGAGAGTACCATTTTGAACACATGACTTGATCAGGGTAGAGACATCCACTACCAGACGCTGTAATGAGAACCTAAAACAGCACAGAGGCCTGAATTTGGTAGTTATTAGCGTATCTTCCAAGCCTTACGTTAAGCATTATTTAGTCTTCATAAAATTATTCATTACTCCAAATTACAGATGAGGAAACTGTGCGATACTCCCTCTGTTTATCCCCAATATCCTGTCTCCAAGTCCAGTCGATCTTCCTCTTGGAATGTCTCCTCAGTTGCGTGTTTGTTTTCATTCTCACCGCCCCTCATTCTTTTTTCATGCCTGGACTAACTTGATGGCCTGCGTCTCGTTACCTGCTTGTGACATTCATCATTCAAATTGCCACCATTTTCACTTTGATTGTGACACATACACATACCTGTCGTTTCATCCACTTTCCCGTTGCAGTGTTATGTCCAAACCCCAGTGTATGGTTTCCCAGAACAGCTACAGTGCACGCCCACGGCCTTCCCCTGGTGTAGCTCTCCCTGATGCCGCTGTGCCGGACTTCGTTCAGCTCTGCAGCTTGCTGCTCTGACTCTGCTGCTGCTCATTCCCTTTCTCTGCCCAGTGCTTCCACCTCCCTCCACAGCTTAAATGAAATGTCACCGTCTCTGTGGTGCTTTCCCTGTGTCTCTAAGTTTTTCTACAAGACTTTGTTTTTGTTAACATATATTTCTGTCCATCTTGTGTGATGGCTAGTCGTCTGCATGTCAGTGAATACCCAGGCTTGTGAGTACTTCAGAGCACAGACTTCACCTTGTTATCTGTCCGTAGGCACAGGAAGTGTTTATTGAGTGACTGAGTGAATAAATCAGTATGAATGAAAAAATAAAAATGAATGAAAGAGTGCTTTTGTTTAAATGCCAGAAGTAATTTTCTTAGCTCCTCTTTTCTGCCTAGATAACTGTTACGAATTCAAATGTAATATTTACTATGATATAATGAAAAATCTGAACTCACGTTGGAAATGTGTATTGTGTTAACATTTTAGAATTGCCTCCTGATAATGTTTTTGTGTTTCACGTGTTGTTTTTGCTAAACTAATACATTCAATAACTTTCATGACAGTGAACCCATTCAGAGAGCTACTTATTTGCCTCCTTCTCTCTGAACAGGAGAGCATATCGAGACAAATTGAAGTTTTGGACGCATTGTGTACTAGCAACATTGATTATATTTACTATATTCTCGTTTTTTGCTGAACAGGTAAGTTTTATATATTTTATGTGGAGATCACACTATTTCTTGATATTAGCATCTCATTCTTTAGAAAATGATATAAACTCACAATGAGAGAATTTTAATTTCCTTTATTCGCTTATAGCTCATGTCAGTATGTCAAATAGATTTCATATGTTCAGGCAGCAAACATAATAGCCTTTTATTCATCTATCTTCTAAATTCATTGCCAGTATTCTTTTTACCTGGAACTCAGTAGATTAACTTGCAGACTTCAAGCTAAAACTGAAAAGCTCTAAGTATTTTTAACCAAAAACAGGCCTAGAATCCTCATCTGGTACTAACTTTTTATGGGTCTCCAATTTTTTCTTTCTTGTAACCTTTCTAAAAGTGACTGCGTGTCTTATCTTCAGACTTCCCACTGGTCTGTAGACGGTGCCTGGGATAGTCTCACTGTTACATGTCCTCTCAATTCCTCTGAATTGCTGGGAGTTCTTCTCGGGCAGGCACACACACAGCCTCCTTCCACTGAGGGTCCAGAAGTAGGAGGGAGATTTGTGAGGTAAAAAGAGAAGGATAAGAGAATCCTTAATAGGCTGCGCTGTGCGCTAGCCTGCTGTGGGGAAGGAGAGGGACCCTAGCTGAAAGGAGCAGCTGGTGTCAGTGAAAGGGAACAGGAGAGTCAGTCGTCCTTCTGTATAGTTTATGCCAGCAGAGATCAGGGAACCAGAGAGGGAGGAGGAGGGCAAAGGCCGGGAAGAATAATTCCTCTCTCCTCTCTGGCACCCTGCTCTTCACCTGCTCAAATCAAATTCCATAACCTCTGCCTCACTCAGAAACAAACCTTGCCAACACCGCCCTCCCTCTGCCCCGGACTCCCAGCTCATCGTTCACTCCATGGCAGCATATGCCTGGGCAAAGCCCTGCTTCCACCTCAAGGTGGAGGAGTAGCCAGCAGGATCCCAAACTGAAACCATAAAGAACATGCATGTTTTTCTCATTGAAACTTTATTGTAATGATGGTCGGGTTTTTTATTTCAGATATGTTATGGGTAAACCATTTCTGTGAGAAAAAAGTATCCAGGTTCTAAGCTACTAATTTATAAATGAGCTTTTACATCACAACCCATTCATAAATTGGGTATTACCTGTATTTTCAAATGATTATTGCTACAGTGAAGTATAGAAAAAAATGTTGATAGGATTTTTAATATACAGGTTTTTTTTTTAAAGAATCTGTGTATATAGTCATTTTTAAACCCAGGGACAGTAGTCTTAATGGCTAAACAGAACTATTTTCCTTCAATAGAAAGAGTTGACAAACAGACATTGTGAAAATAAATATGCTTGGGTAATCTCTGTGTAAAAACCTGTAGTTATAGGTCTTAGAAAAATGAAGCTTAGGCCAAAACAATTTTAATCCTTGTGGGTCTTTTGTGAGCACATATCTTGGCATATTGACCTATGAAGCCAAATAAAATCAGTAGTTGGCTTTGTTTTGGGGGAGGAATGATGGAGACTTGTTTGCTGTTTTTTATGTATAAGACCGTGGAAATGATTAAGGTCATAAGACTTTCCGAAAGAAAGTTTAATGTATTTACACTCTTTTGTCGTCGTGGAGAATTAAAATTTATTTTCTCTATTTGATCATTCAGTTAATTGCACTTAAGCGGAAGATCTTTCCCAGAAGGAGGATTCACAAAGAAGCTAGTCCTGATCGAATCAGGGTATAGAGGATCTTCATTTGAAAATCATCTACCTCAGCATTCACTGAGCATTTTAAAACTCAGCTTCATAGCGATGTCTTCATGGTGCGATGCTTAGCCAGCTTGGCCTGAAGAAGGAAAAATGTCCACTACAATACTTGCTTTGTGGCATGACTCTAGCTTACTGATCAGGAGTTGTTCAACCAACACACTGAAAACTTGTGTACTGAGCAGCTCTGAATTGGTTTTACTTTTAAAGCATCTGTTCATGGACCTGTCATTCTTTTAATGAAAAGGCTCACTGATGAGAGACAGCTTCTAAGTTCCCATTGCAATTATTGCCAGCTAACTTGAACCTGAGAAGCCTAGGCCCACTTGGGAGTGATGCTAAGAGACCCCAGTCTTTGCATTCTGAAGCCTTTTGTTATGGTTTTACATTTTTGTTTTTTTGTTTTTCTTTTTTCTATTTCTCATTTTAAAAATAACTAGTTACTAAGTTAACTAGTTATTCTTGCTTCTGACAGCAATGAATTAGGATGACTAAACGTGTTTTTATAGATGTTATTTAAATAATGCAGCAATATCACCTCCTATTTGCAATACCTAAATTATGGATTTTATTAACGTTTAAGGCTGTATAAGTGGTCTTCAACCACTTACAGCAACTGACAAGCTCCGTGACTGATGTCTGAAATACTTTGTGCTTGTTTCCCTCAGCCCCTAAGAATCCTGTGATTTCATGTGTAGGCCTAATTGCAAAGGGCTAGAGTCAAGTAGCAGAGCTACTTTCTAGATGTATTTATGTTTTGGAATGTACATATTTAAATAGAAGTGCCTCATTTTAGAAATGAGCAGTGCTGATGATACTGGCACATTACAGTGGTGTCTTCCTTAATACTCATCAGTATATTCCAGTAGCTATCTCTCTCAGTTGGTTTCATAGAATGCAGGGGTCAGTAAACTTTTCTATAAAAGCCACATAGAAAATTGCAGGTCACATGTGTCTCTGTTGCATATTCTTCTCTTCTTTTTTTTTTTTTTTTCTTTTTTAACAATCCTTTAAAGATGTCAAAACCATGTTTAGCTTGCAGCTGTCCAAAAACAGGCCACCAGTTGGATTTGGCCCACAGGCCTTTGTTTGCTGACCACTTGGATAGAGGATTAATATTTGTATGTTTGGGTAAGCCCTGACGTTCAGCCATATTTTATTTATGTCATAATACAGTGGCTTTCTGGAGACGAGTTTCCATGAGTCCTTTTTGAACTCTGACAGGTATTTTAGATCATGATCTCAACAGTATTCTTTCAAAATGGCATAAATATTTTGTAAAAAGAACTTGAAATGTAAATACTGTGTTTGTGCTGTAAGAGTTGTGTGTTTCAAAAACTGAAGTCTAATAAAGACTTACATTTTGTCTGATGCTTTGATTTTTAAATCTTTGAGGAGTGAGTTTATTATTATCGAGATTCAGTGATCACTTGAGTGCTTATATACAGTGTGTCAGGGTCTCTGCTAAACACTACTGAAATTAAATGAAAAGCAGTATAAGGAGAGAGTAATATTATAACGTACTGGAGAGTGTCACTTTATAGGGGAAAATAAGTTAAAAAATGGGCTTTATCATATGGTAAAAATTTAGAGAGTATCTGAGTGTCATTCTAAAAGTAAAGAATTTATTCTAGAAAGGTATTAGAGAAATGAACATTTGGGTGTGATGGAGATTTCTGTGGTTAGATAAATGTAGTCCACATCTAATTAGGTGCTTAATAGGTAATGGGATGGATAATAGAATCATAGAATATTCACAGAATCATTCATCTAATGAGAATCATTAGAATATGGGAACCTCAGAAGTTGATGAGGAGTCAAATGGTTTAAAAAATTTTAAAGCCTCCACACCATTAGTTCAACTGAAATCCTATCAAAGGCCAGTATATAATACAAAAGAAGAAAAGGTGCTCATCCTGCCAGACCGAAGGGGATGCCTCCAAAATCCCAGGTCCCACAGGCAGTGTTTCTGCATTTTATCATTGAGGACACCAGGACCAGGAAGATTACCGTGTCTTGTCCCAGGTCTCACTGCCAGTTAGAGGCAGAGGTGGGTTGCAGCCCGGGTTGTCTATCTCTTTTTTCCATCCCTACCAGGCTCTGCTGCCTCTCCATGACGTAGTGACTCATGCTGATGAAGAGCACACTGTCTGCAGTCAGACTTCCTGGAGTCCTGGATCCTAGACGTGGTTTGCTACAATTCAGCTTTCTCTTCTAAAATGTGGCAGGCAATACTGGTGTCTACCTCATAGGCTTATGGTGACAATGAAAGGAAATGGCATGTGTAACACACCCAGCACAGACCCTGGCAAATACTCCTGCCTGGTAAATGTCAGAGATGATGATGGTAGTGATGAAAGTTTGTGCAAAGAATTGTTATCCAGGTAAGGGGTGAGATTGCTAGTGTAGTCATTAAGGTGAGATGATTACATTGCCTTTAGCTAAGAAAATGACACATTTTCTAATTAAAAAATTTTTTATTGCCTACTTTATTTCCTCAAAAGTGTTTATTTTTTAAATTATTTCTACAAATACCAAAAAGTGTACAAATAATGACTAACAGATCAAGGATTTAAAAGTGAAGTGTAATCAGAACTTGGGTCAAAACATTTAAGGAAGAAACCACCAATCCCACAAAAATTCCTCCAGAGTATAGAAAAAAGAAGGAAAACACCATCTAGCTCATCCCTTGAGGTCAACACAATCCTATACTAAAGCTTGGCTCAGTTACCACAGAAAGAAACAGGCCATCTACCTCACAGAATCCCAAACAAACACTACCAAGCTGAATTCAGTTATTCCCCAAAGGAGCAACACTTTATGATCAGGCTGAGTCTATTCCAGGAATGCAAGGTTGACTCAACACCTGAAAATCAATGCAATTCACATCAGTAGGACCAAAAAGAGAAACTGCATTATAATCTCAATGACTTTTTTTCTTTAAAAGAGATTATTGTGAAAATTTAAAAAGAGAGTCTAGCATAATGACTTCCCATCTGTTTAAGAGTTATCAAGATTTTGCCACATTTGTTCACTCTATTTTTGTTTGTGGATATATTTTACAGTAAATCCCAGACTAAATGGAGAGAGGAGTACGGGGGAGGTGAAAGGGCTTACCTAATAACGGCTATGTCTTAGCACATTCTATGTGCTATGAGCAGAAATCTAACTCAAGTTGCTTAAGGAAAAAACAAAGGGGTTCAAGAGACACCCTGCCAGGCCTGTTGCTCAACACTGCCCGTCTCTGCCTCTTTCTGCTTTTCTCCGTCAGCCCTTCTCCCCGTGGTGGAGTTGTGGCAGCTCCTCGCTCACATCCCCTGAGGGGCAGGAAGCTTCCTGTCTGACTCCAATTTAGAAAACCCTGGTGGAGATGCGTTACTATGATTGGCTCAGTCTAGCTTCTGTGCCCATCTCTGTGGCAAGGGGGATGGATATTTTTTACCAAAAGAAGGAGGAGAGGGGTGCTGAGCCGACAAAAACACTCCATCTTCACAGAATAAAGATTGGGCGTATATAGAAGACCAAGTTCCTGGGTTAATTACTCAAGTTGAAGGCAAGTTGTCATACTTGAAAGCAATTGGAAACATCAACTCTATTGATTATAATGCAGTGAACCTTATAAATTTTTCATTATTGAGAAGATTCAAAGAAACGTTTGTAAAGCATTAGTACAGTACCTGCCACATAAATTCTCCATAAATTGTTCACAATTATGGTTATTATGGCTTGAAATTGGTCCCAAATTACCTTTCTGATCTTCCTTTTGCTTTTCCCCTCCTGCCGGGAGTTTGGCCACATTCTGTGTCAGCCACATTGCATTTTCCCAAATGTGCTGTGCACTTTTATGCCTCTATTCCCTTGCAGATGCTATTCTTATTGCTTGACCTGTCTTTTCCTTCCTTGTCTATCTGTTAAACTCCTATTCATACCCCAAGATCCATTACCAATAGTTAATCTACTGAGAAGTTTTCTAAGAGACTATATACTTGAGTTCTTTTGAGATGATAAATAAGGAAACAAGGGATGTAATATTTAGGCTTTCAAGCAACTTTGACAAGATTCTACCCCACAGTTACTAAAGAAAATGAGAAATCATTTTGTCAGGAATCCAGGGAATTAGAGGGAGTAAATGGGTGATGATATATATGGAGTACTAACAATGAGGTCCTCTAAGAATTAGCACTGAGACTTGAACTAGGCTGTCTGAAAGGGTGATCAAAGTCAATAAAAGTCTGAAGCCTTTCTTTGCCAAATCTTAAAAGAGGTAAAATATGATTAAAAACAGAAAAAAAAATTTGCAGAGCTCGTACCAAACCAAGGCAGGTACAAAAGTTGAAATATATTTTTAAATTATTTGGGGGAAAATACATATATGCACAGAAAAAAGAATGAAAGGAAATAATATCCCAAATTTAAAATTGTGTATTATCTCTTGGTAGTGAGATTGAGTTTTATTTCCTTCATTAATTATGTATTTATCTTCTAAAAATTATTTTACAATGGATATTAATTACTTTTATAACCAGAAAAACAATTTAACAGTAAATTTTAGGTAAAATTATAATGACTTCTATTAAATTTTTAGTGGAAATGCTTTTTATTAGCCAGCACTATAGCTTTGAAAATCCATAAAATGCCAATTTTAAGAGACTTCATGTAATAAAATAGTAATTCCACTTTTTGTTTTTATTTAGTTGGGTAAGGAATAAAATTTGAAACTTGAATATAGATGAGTTCTCATTTGGAGATAGAAAAATCAAGGCTCATGACATTCAATCTTGGCTATTCCTGGGGAAAATAATTCATTCATATCCTTTTTTCCTTCCTGTTTTTCACATTTTTAAGTTTCCTAATGTTTGAGAAAATAGGGCAATAGCATTAGTAAGTCACCAGATAGAGATGTTGAGCTGTCCTTGTTAAAGTGACAAATCAAGTTAGTGGTTCCAAACTTTAGTCAGCCTGAGAATAACCTGAAGAATTTATTTAAAATGCAGATTCCCAGTCCCCACCCGCAGAGTTATTTTGGTAGGCTTGGATGGAGCCTTGGAATCTGAATTTTAAAAGCCCTTTCCTTACCTCACCTCTGCAAGTGATTCTGACAGGGGCTCGCCCATGAAACACATTTTGAGAAACTGATATTTGAAGCCATGTGTACATTTGAAAACATTTAGAAAAAGAGTACAAATTGAGAAAGAACTGAGTAAAACCAAGTCCTAGGGAACTCTGACATCTAAGGGTCCATTGAAGGAGGAAAAGCTAGCAAACTACTGAGAAGATTCTGGAATGATTAGAGGGTAACAAGAGAATGTGTAGCTATGGAAGCCAAAGAAATACAGAATGAGGGAGGAAAAAAGAGTGGTCAACAGTTCTGACTATTGCTAAGAGTCAAGTGAGATGAAGACCAGAGAATGTCCATTTGATTTAGCAACATGGAGGTCACTGGTCATTTTAGAGTGAGCACCATTTTGAAGAAGTGGAGGGGCTAAAGTTGGTTTAGAGTGGTTTAATGGGTACATGGGAGCAGAGGAAATTGAGGTAACAAGCTTAGTTCATTCTTTCTAGAACTTTGACTGCTGAGAGGAAGAGACGGGAGCAGTAGTTTGGAAATAAGGCCAAGGAATTTTTTTAAGTTGTGAGAGATTTGAGTACACGTAAATGTTAATGGGAGGGATAGAGCAGAGAAAGAGAGATAATGGATAATGTAAGATTCTTTGAAGACAAGAGGCCATGGAACTCAGAACACAGGAGGAAGGACATCTCTCCTAGTCTGAGAGGAGGGAAGGATGAACACAGATGCAGGTAAGTTGTAGGTTTGATGGCAGAAGTTTTGGAGTGTGTGGGTTTCAGTCTGAACAGTTTTCTCAGAAAAAAATAGGAAGAAGGTCAAATACTAAGCGCGAAGGGAGGTAGCAATGTTGAAGGTTGAGTAGAGTAGAAAAGGCTGTTAAACTGGTAACTGGGAGAATGCGTTGGCCAGAGGAAAATGGGAGAATTTGGGGCAATGTTGAGAGCCCAACTGAGGCTGGAACTCATAAATTTAAAGTGCTACAAATTTGCCCCATTGGGTAATTTTCTCCACGGTCACTGGAGCAGGGGTGGGCACAGAGAAAGATAGTTAGGTGTTTGCAGAAATAACATTTTGCCAGACAAATGTAGTGAAAACATTGGCTGTTATTTTCAAGAGACGACTGAAATGATGGAATCTGAATATAAGACAAGAGGAGGGCTCATGGAAAAAGGAAAAGTAAAAAGATAATGGATTTGAAGTCCTGATGAGACAGGAAAATGGTTATAGTGGGAACATACGAAATTAAGTGAGCTTGAAAGATTGGAGGTATTGGTTTGAGGGTGGGATATCTGAAAGAGGAATTTTGAAGGTGGACAGCAGCTTCAGATGTGGCCATAGGAGTTGGGAGACTTTGAATGGAGTGCAGGGGCAGGTCATTCTAGATGAGGACCTTAAAGGAACTGAGAGGCCAAACGATGAGAGCAGGAGTCAGTGAGAAGATTGTGCCAGATGCCATAATGTTCAGTGAATGAACAGGGGAGACCAGGAGGTAGATATCAAGTCTGCTTGGGATGTCTGCCTAGAAGATTAACTTTCCACATTATGCTTTGATTCTTTCTAACTGTGATTTAAAAACTATCAACTAGCAATGAATAATCTTGTCTCTTTCAAACCTTCTAAAGAGGCTCCTTCGTTTTGGTGAGCAGAGTTATAGAAGGGGTGCAACAGAAACATGAGAAAGTTATGTTGTTTACAGAAGAAAGTGGTAGAGTGACTCAAAAGGGAAGATCCAGGGCAATGGGAAAGGGGAAAAATAAAGAAGAGGTATAGTGGGGAGGCAAGCGAGTAATAGAGAGAGTGGGAGAGAACTGGCAGCTGCCATCAGGATCTCCTATGGGGACTTGGAGGGAAGGAGCTCCCTGGTAAATGTATGTCTAGGTAATTTTCAACAAGGGAGTCAAGACCATACAATAAAGTAAGTTCTCTTCAATAAACAGTGTTGGGAAAACTGGACATCCACATGCAAAAGAATGAAAGTAGACCATTATCTTACACCATACACAAAAACTAACTCAAAATGGATTAAAGACTTGAATGTAAGACCTGAAACCATGAAACTTTTAGAGGAAAACATAGGCAGTATGCTCTTTGACATTGGTCTTAGCAGCATCTTTTCAAATGCCATGTCTGACCAGGCAAGGGAAACAAAAGAAAAAATAAACAGATGGGATTACATCAAACTAAAAAGTTTCTGCACAGCAAAGGAAACCATCAACAAAACGAAAAGACAACCTAACAACTGAGAGAAGATATTTCCAAATCATATATCTGATAAGGGATTAATACACAAAATATGTAAAGAACTCATATCTCAACAACAAAGAAACAAACAACCCAATTAAAAAGTGGGCAAAGATCTGAACAGACATTTTTTCAAAGACGACATACAGATGGCCAACAGGCTCATGAAAAGATGTTCAACATTATTAATTATTAGGTAAATGCAAATCAAAACTACAATGAGATATGACCTCACACTCGTCAGAATGGTTATAATTAACAAGAAATAACAAGTGTTGGAGAAGATGTGGAGAAAAGGGAACTCTCATACACTGTTGGTGGGGATGCAAACTGGTGCAGCCACTATGGAAAACAGTATGGAGATTCCTCAAAAGATTAAGAATAGGAATACCATACGATCTAGCTATTCCACTGCTGGGTATTTATCCAAAGAACATGAAAACATAAATGCGTAAAGATACATGCACCCCTATGTTCATTGCAGCATTATTCATAATAGCCAAGACTTGGAAACAACATAAGTGCCCATCAAGGGATGAATGGATAAAGAAGATGTGGTATATATACATAATGGAATACTACTCAGCTATAAAAAAAGATGAAATTTTGCCATTTGCAACATCATAGATGGACCTTGAGGGTATTATGCTAAGTGAAATAAGTCACGGGGAGAAAGTCAAATACCGTATGGTCTCATTCATAGGTAGAAGATAACAACAATAACAACAAAAACAAACACACACATGGATACAGAGATTAGATTGGTGGTTACCAGGGAAGGGGGGAGGGAGGAGGGTGACAGAGGTGACAGGGCACATGTGTGTGGTGATGGCTGGTAATTAGTCTTTGGGTGGTGAACATGATGTAGTCTACACAGAAATCGAAATATAGTGATGTACACCTGAAATTTATATAGTATTATAAACCAATGTTACCTCAATAAAAAAATTTTAAAAAGGGATGTCTAGGAAGTTTCTGTTTGATGTGCAAAGTGTCACCTCACTAAACTTTTAATAAAATCAATATCATTTAGCAATTATAGGCAGAATTGGATGGGACAACATGTGAGAGACTGGCCTCAAGATTGTGAGAGCACTGACTACCACAGGGTCCTTCTACACCCGTCTGTGCAAGCGGTTTTCCTTTTGATTAAATTAACTTCTTAGATCTATTTTGAGAAAACTTCCTTAAAGACTCAGAAATGCCTTGTGATATTTTATATACTCTAAGTAACTCACATTTGAAAGAACTATTATATTTTCCATCCAAAAATCCAGATCTGTTAATAAAATATTAATTCTAATTTTTATGATTAAAATTTTTATTATTTATGTTATTAAATATGTCTGGCACTGGTAGGCATTCATATGTTTGATATTCAGAAATAGTATACCAGTGACTCAACAAGCAATCATTATAACATTATTATGTTGATACAATATTATAATATTGATAGCTCATATTTATTGAATACTTGCTGTATGCTGTCTAGTGCCAGTAAGAGTTTTCATGCATTATTTCACTTTTTAAAATCCAAAATTCAGGGGCTGGCCCCATGGCTGAGTGGTTAAGTTCACATGCTCTGCTTCAGCGGACCAGGGTTTCGCCAGTTCAAATCCTGGGCATGGATATGGCACTGCTCATCAAGCCATGCTGAGGAGGCATCCCGCATGCCACAACTAGAAGGACCAACAACTGAAAATACACAACTATGTACCGGGGGGCTTTGGGGAGAAAAGGAAAAATAAAATCTTAAAAAAAAAATCAAAAATTCTATGAGATAAATACATTATGTTAGTGAAGAAAGAAATGGAGGCTTAGAGAAGCCAAGTAATTTGCCCAAGGTCTCACAGTTAATAAGTGGCAAAGCCTAATTTAATTTTGAAATTAAAATTAATTTTAATTTCTTTTTGAAATTCCTCTTGGTAGGAAGCAGCTATTGCTAGCTACTCTCTTAAATCGTTGTTCTTCTTTTCCTGGGTCCTTAGCTAGTCAACATTTCCCAGCCTACCTTGCTGTTAGGTGTGACCCTGTGACTGAATTATAGCCAATAAAATGTGAGCAGAAATGATGTGTGCCACTTCCAGGCCTAGCCCACAAAAACTTCCTACCTGGTGTTCCTCCATACTCTTTTCCCGTCTGGCTGGCTAGGATGGAGACCACCTCGAGGGCAACCTTGGAAGCCACACGTTGAAGATAGCATTTTTCATCAACCTGGGGCCCTGAATGACAGCCTAGGTGAAAGCTGCCCTGAGGACCTATTCACTTCCCCAGTACTGTTAAAGGAGAAATAAATGAAAGTTTTTTTTTTATTCACTATCATGCTTGGTTTTACTTGTTGCAGGACACAGGGATTAGTATGGCCATCTCTGCAAATAAGCCATCACAAACCTCTCAAATTTTGCATCTCCCTGTAACCCTACTTCAGTGTGAGTATTTATATTTGGTTAAGCCACTATGTGAAATGCAGCCAAATGCAATTCTAAATAATATACCAGTGCATAACTGAAATTTATTTTTTACCCAGTTTGCACTAGCTAGGGTAGACTATGTCAGAAGGAAGGTCTAAGATCCAAGAAAGAATAATGAGCACAGAAATTGGCAAATACATAATTATCAATTACATGTATATATTAATAATTACAATAATAATAGTGTCTAATTGCAGGGGTTAAAGCCAGAAATAAGTCATGGATAACAACAACACCTAAATCAGGAGAGGATGATCAGAATCAAAGTGTTCCAAAGTGTTCAAAGGAAAGGGGGCTGAGATATTAATTTTAGACTTTGTGAATGGTAAAATCAAGGGTAACCATTGAAAGAATAAAAACAGAATATATAACTTCCAAACCAGTAGAGGAGGGTAAAATGTGGAATTAAAACAAAAACAAAACCAAAAAACTCCGTTCAACACAAAGCACAAAAGGAAAAAAAGAAAACACAAGAAAATAAAGCGCTAAGTAACTTGGTAGGAGGAAGCCCAAATTTATGAGTTAGCCACGATAAAAATGGACTAAACTTATCAGTTAAAACATTATTATATTGTATCATAAAACAAAAACAGATATTCACCATGGGATACACATGAAATATAAAAGGGTATTGAATGTTTGAAACTAAACAGATGAGAAAAGATGTCCTAGATAAATATTAAACAAGAAAAAAATTGAGAAGCTTTACTAATATCAAGCAAAATAGAATTTAAGACAAAAATCATTATTAGGGTCACTACACAATGATTAAAGCTCAACTGATAGTATTAATTCTAAACTTATACGTGCCTAATTAAATAGCTTCAAAATATAAAAATAAAAAAGTTGATAACACTATAAGAAAAAATTTACAAATCCACTTTCAGAGTCAAAGATTTTAACACATGTCCAATCATTCCTCAATTATTCCTAGGCCAAGGAGACAAAAATATCAGCAAAGGCATAAAAGATTTGAATGACACAACTAATAAGCTTGATTTAATGTACATATCTAGAACTCAACACCTCCAAATTAGAACATACTCATTCTTATCAAGCATGCATAGAACAGTTTTTCAAAGGGACCTTGTGCTAGGTCATAAAGCAAGTGGTAACACATTTCAAATCATAGGTATGATTCAGATTACAGGAGTATCAAGTTAGAATATTCCAATAAAAAAGACAAAATTTAAAAACCACATTTGTTTGAAAGTCTAAAAACATACATTAAGTAACTCATGAGTCAAAGAAGAACTCATAATGGAAATTTTAAAATACTTAGAACTAGATGGTAACGAAAATATTGCATATGGCAACTTGTGGGATTCAGCTAAATGGTACATAGAGAGAAATTTATCATCTTAAATGAGTATCTCGGAAAAGGAGAAAAGATGAAAGTAAACAAGCTAATGGTCCAACATAAAAAGTTAGAAAAAGAACAACAAAAGAGAGTAGAAGTAAGCAGATAATAAAGTGGAAATTAATGAAATAGAAAACTAAGATTTAATAGAAAAGATCAGTAAAATATAAAAGTTAGTTTTTTAAAAAGATTAATAGCAAGGATACATCTCTGATGATATTTAAAAAATGAGGAAAGACTTGGGGGAGAATTTGGCATATGGAGGTTAATGGTAGCCCCCTGAATCTGAATCTCTCTACACATCTTCCCTGAGAACCATAAAATAAACAGAGTGAAAGTCAAATCACGCAGAAACCATGCATTTAGCATTACCAGAAGATACAGAAGACAGTGAACTTCTCTAAGTACAGACATTAACAACAAATTCCAACAGAGCTTGTGCCATTTCTGTGAGCACAAGTACAAGCCTGTGGGAGAGGTGGCTTAAAGGACTATACAAAAGACGGCTGGGGAGCAGCAGACCTAGATGAGGCACAAATAAAGTAACTCCCCGAGAGACAAAGTCTAACACTAAGAGCCAAAGTAGGAACAGAGGCTGGGGACTTGGTAGCTCACAGCACTGGCTGGGTTTTCAAAGTAAGCAGGACCAGTAGTGGCGGCAGCCTCAAAGAAACATTGCTTCTGGAGGAGAATTGGATAGTAAAGGAGTGGTGCTCCTTGGAGATTGGAGAAAGAAAGACCTAAGGGGGAAAATGAAAGATCCTGCCCCCCAAAAAAACGAAAGGAGACACACCAACCTATCTTCCTCACCCCCACCCCATTATTTCTTAAAGAAACTGCACTTCATTTTACTGTCAGAAGAAGGTGCTCTTGAGCTAGAAACCCTGTACAAAAATGTTTCGGAACAGGAAAAAAAAAATCAATCTAACTTCAAATGAAATAGAGAATTCCTCAGAAAAAGATAGTTTACCATAATTGACCCCAATAGTGACAAACGCTTAAAAAGACCAATTTCTACAGGAGAAATCAAGAAAACTATCAAGGAACTACTCACAGGACATCACTAGGCTCAGACGGTTTCACAAAAGAATTCCACCAAACATTTAGGACGAAAGAGTGCCAACACTACATTAATCATTTCAGAACATAGAAAATGAAGGAAAACTTCCAAATTCTTTTTATGAAGCTAGTATAATATTATCTAAACCTGATAATGGCAGCAACAAAAAGACAATTACAGACCAATATCCCTTAATGTTAACGGAGAAATCCTGAACAAAGTCCAATACTACAATAAGAAAATAATATACATGGCCAAGAAGGAGTTATGTTAGGAATGCAAAGATAGATTAATATTAGCAAACATTTTAATATAATTTACCATATTAATAGGTATAAAGAAAAAAACATATGATTATCTCTATAGATGCTGAAAAGACCTTCAAGAAAATCTAATACTCATTTTTAATAAAAATTCAATTGTAAAGTCATCAGCCTAGTAATGGGGAAATACCTGAGGCGTTCCCACAAGTTAAAGAACAAAGCAAAAAGGCCCACCATCTCCACTACTATTTAACATTGTATTGGTGGTTTTGGCCAATGAAACTTAGCCAATAGAAAATAATTAAAGACACAAAAATTGGAAAGAAGTAGAATTATCTCTATTTACAGATGATATGAAAATATACTTGGAGAACTCTAGGGACTTAGTGACTAAACCAACTCAAACATTAAAAGAATTTTTCAAGGTGGCAGGATGTAAAAGTAACATACAAAAACCAAAAGCCATCATACACGTAAAAGATAACCAGTTAGAAGACATAATGGAAGAGGAAACAAACTTGATGTATACTAGCAACAAAAAAGATAAAATATTTAGGAATAAACGTAACAAGAAACATTCAAAACCTATATTTAAAACACTAAAAATGCTTCTTCATGATACAAAAGTATACTTGAACTAGTGGAAAGACATCTCTTGTTTCTCATTAGGACATTTCAACATCATTAAGATGTCATTTTTCCCTAAGTTAACTTATAAATTTAATGCAATCCCAATAAAAATATCAACAAGGTGTTTTTTTTCCCCTTGGAGAGAGACAAGATGACACTAAAATTCATATTTAAAAAAAATAGCTAAGAAAACCCTGAAAAAGAATAGATATGAGGGGAAACTGGCTTACCAGATATTAAAATATATTCATAAGCTTCTATAATTCAGTGTGGTACTGGTACATGTACATCAGTGGAATGTAACAGAAAATCCAGAAGTTGACCCAATTCCTTATGGAAATCTACTGTATAATAGAGGGGGTATTTCAAATCAATGGGAGCAAAGATTGTCTTTTTAGTAAATGATGTTGGAATAAGTGAATACTCATTTGGAAAAAGATAATATTAGATCTGTTTCTCATACCATTTACAATTCTGTCCATTCTTCAGAGTTTACATTCTAATGGGGGTTGGAGAAGACCACAAATAAACAAATTACACACTACATTAAAAAATGATAAGTGCGAGGAGAAAGGTACATGGGGAAGGAGGATAGGAAAAGAGGAGAAATAATTTTCAGAGTTTGCAATTACAATATCTAAAAGCAGGGGGAGAGAAGGCCTCACTGAGATGAATAGTGGCATTTGAGTAAAGACTTGAAGAAGAGGGAGCAAGTCATGTGCATAAACTTGATTCCAAACCAGAGGACAGTAGGATAAGGGAAAATTACAAGCCAATCTTAGTCATGAAAATGGACACAAAATGCAGAACAAACCAAACAGTAATGTGCTTAAAAAGTTAATACACCATCATCAACTTGGGTTTATCACAGGAATATAGGTTCGGTTTAACATTAGAAAAATATATAAATATTACTCACTATATTAACAACTTAAAGACAAAAGATCATTTCAACAGATATACAAAAAGAATTTAATAAAATTCACGATTTAAAACAAAATAAAACAAGCAAACAAACAAAAAACTCAGCAAACTAAGAAGAGAAGCTAAACTTTCAAAAAGGGCTACTACTAAAAACCTACATACAACATCATCATTGTTAATAGAAACTTTAGAAGCAGGACCTTTAAAATAGGAAAGAATGTCCAATATTGATGGTTCATCTTTGTACTAAAGATCCTAGTCAGTGCAGTCAGATAAGGAAAAAGAGCCTAAGGGGCTGGCCCCGTGGCCAAGTGGTTAAGTTCGCGCACTCCGCAGCAGGCGGCCCAGTGTTTCGTTAGTTCGAATCCTGGGCGCGGACATGGCACTGCTCATCAGACCACGCTGAGGCAGCGTCCCACATGCCACAACTAGAAGAACCCACAACGAAGAATACACAACTATGTACCGGGGGGCTTTGGGGAGAAAAAGGAAAAAATAAAATCTTTAAAAAAAAAAAAAAGAAAAAGAGCCTAAGAATTAGAAAGAAAGAAAGAAAAACGCCATTATTCAAGATCATATCGTTACCGGCTACAAACAGATTCTTTACCCGCCACACAAGAGGGGCCAAATAAAAACTGGAATGCCAGGCTTATGGCAAAGAAAGAGTTTTAAATTCTGGTGATGTCAGCCAGGAGATGAGAGTGACCCCTCAAGTTTGTCTCATCTCCTTGAAAGATGGGAGGCCAGGGGTTTTAAAGGTTGTAAGGAATGTAGCCGCTTGTAGGGAGGGGGAGCCTATGGTTTGGTTAGTTGGTGCTTTTCCACTAGCCTGGGTTTGGCCTTGTGTGGCTGCTGACAGAGAGGAGGATAGCAAGATAAGGGAATCCACAGGAGGATGTCCTGGGTTGTCTGCCTCCGTGGCACATAGTGGATTCTGGTGCCAGGAAGTCAAGGAGTAAGCAGGGAAAGGAGATGAGTGCTTTGGTCTTAACCCCATATATGCTAGCTTTAATGTAGGGGAACTGATATCAGGGCTGGTATCAGTATGATTGTAAAACCCCAGATTTTACAGACAAATTATTAGAAGTAATAAAAGTGTTTAGCGAGTTGCTGGATATAAGAATAAGATCAATATCAGAAGTCAATTGGATTTTTATATACTGACAACAGTTATAACAAAATAGCAATGAAATATAAGTTATTTATAAATAAATCTAATAAGAGTACAAACCCTGCATAGAGAAAAAAATTTAACTTTATTGAATGGTATTAAAGAAGTTCCAAATAAATGGAAAGTATACTATGTTCAAGAATAGGAAGAAGCAGTTTTCTGCAAATTGATCTATAGGTTCATGGCAATTCCAATAAAAATCCAGGGTTTTTTTCATGGAACTTGGAAAACGAATTCCAAAACTGACTTGAAAAGCAAAAGTTCAAGAATACACAGGATACTCCTGAAGAAAAAAATAAGGTGAGAGACTTGCACTATTAAATACCCAAGCTTAATAAAGCTGGAATGATGAAAACTGTGGTTTTGGCACAGGGATAGGCAAACTGGCCAGTGAACAGGCTAGAGAAGCAGTCTCTAAAACATAGAAACGTGACATACGACATAGCTGTTTTAGGGAAAGCATGCACTATTCAATAAATTGGTGTCCACATAGGGAGAAAAAAGTAATTGGGTCCTACCTGAAACCAGGCACAAAAATCAATTCTAGATGAACAAGGACTTAAAAATAGAAAGTAAAACCTTAAAATCTTTATGTTTTTATGACTTCAAGATAAAGATACATTTCTTTTAAAAGATACAGAAAAACAGTCACAAAGATTAATATCTAGCATATATAAAGACCTGTAAATCCATAAAAAACACATACTATCCAATAGAAAAAACGAGCAAAAAACTCAAATAGACATTTTAAGGAAAAGGAAATGCAACTGACCAATAAGCATAACAAGAGCTTAATCTTAGGAGTTATTGGAGAAATATAAAAGAAGACTCTAAAGAAATATTTTATACCCACTAGAGTGGCGAAATTAAGAAATCTGACTATACCAAGTGATGATGAGTATATTGAACAATGGGAACTCATTCTGTTGGTGGGAGCATAAAGTGGAAACCAATTTGGCATTACTGAATATCCTACAGCCTATGACCTAGCAACTTCACACCTAGATACTCTAAAAACTTTAGTGTATGAGATTAGAGTGTTTATACTAGCATTGTTTATATAAATCTGAAAATAACCCACATGTCCATGGACAAGAAAATCAAACAAATAGTGGAATAGAAGCATAATGGAATTTTTTTTTTTTTTTAAAGATTGGCAGCTGAGCTAACATCTGTTGCCAATCTTTTTCTTTTCTTCTTCTCCCCAAAGACCCCCCAATACATTGTTGTGTATTCTAGTTGTGGGTCCCGGTTGTGCTACATGGGACGCTACCTCAGCTTGGCTTCATGAGTGGTCCTATGTCCCCGCCCAGGATGTGAACCAGTGAAACCCTCAGCCGCTGAAGCCGGAGCGCCTGAACTTAACCACTCGGCCACTGGGTGCCCCACAATGGAATATTACAGAGTAGTGAAAATCAAAGAACTGGGGCTACATGTAATAATAAAAATTCTCTTAGTGACATGATAAGTAAAAACGTGAGTGGCAGAATACTACACAGAATATGGTACAGTTTTTTGTACTGCCCAAACACAAAACGAAGTGAGGTTGTTTAAGGACACATATACGTGGTAATAAAACTTAGCAAATGAGCCGGGTAAATGATTTACACAAAATTCAGGATAATTAAAAAAAAATCTCTGAATGGGGAAGGGGGGGGGGGGATGGCATGCAAAGGACTTCCTGAGGAGATTCAATGCCTTTTGGTAAAATTCTACTTCACAAATGAGGTAGTGTGTTCATCATGTTTCATAACTTAGGTATTCTTTTGTAACTTTCAACTAGTATAAAAATTTAAAACAAATTAAACAAAGAAAGTGGAAAGCAACACTGCTCAATCGTCCTAGCCTCAAGCCAGGGCCCACAAAGTCCTCTGGGTCAGCAGGGGGCGGAGCTCCGCGGTCTGCTGCACGCATGCGTGCTGCAATCAGCCAATCAGTGACGTTCCCGGGCCAGGCGAGACTGGCTTTTCTCCCCGGGAATTCTGAGTTGCCTGAGAGGAGCGTCGCGGCTGCGAAGCGGGGACGTCAGGTGAGGAGCTGTGGTGGGGGAGGCTGGAGGGGTGGACCACCTGTCGGGAGACCTGTCGCTGTGGTCCTCGGCCACTGGGGTTCTTTTCAGGTGTGAGGAGGGGAGGAGTTTGTCAGCGCGGGAGTTGGGCCAGAGGCGACTCTTGAAGGGTGAGGATAATCTTCCTAGTGGGCCCTCCCTGGGGCGCCGACATTCTGACAGGAAAGTGAAGGCCAGGAAGCTCGCTGAGGGCAGGGCCGCGAGCGGGCGTCGCCGTCCCTCGGGTTTACGGCGGGGCAGAGGGGCCTTCGCGGGCGCGTCTCTGCCTCCTGCCCGCCCCTAACCCGTCAGGAACCATTCCCGCCTCCTGGGGCGCCTCGGCCCTTGTCCTCCAGGTGTGTTTGGTGGAAATCTTAGTGGCCGTGAATTTTCCGAGGCACGGGGGGCAGAGCGTTGTAGTTTTATATTTGTGTGGCTGTACACTTGTTTTTGGCATGCTCACGATCCAGCTGTCAGCAGCTACGATTTCACTTGGTGACTGAAAATCCACAAACTCCATTTGCCCCAATTTAGCGGGACTCTGGCCCATCTGAAGTTCAGATCGCCGGGTCCCCGGGTGCGAACTCTCCGTCCCGGCACCCCTGGGATCTGGGTTCACGCGCTCGGTGTCTTCTTGGTTAGCTTTTGGGCCAACAAGATAAATGGGGAGACGCCTAACATATGGTTCAGCTGAGATCATCTTTATTTGATATCTACTTTTGAAATTTGCCAGTTTATTTAAATACTGTCTTTGGATTCGGAAGGCTTGACAGATTTATTTTTTTAAAGTCAGAGCACGTCCAAATATGGTGCCCTCTGGAAGAAAACGTGCCGGGAAGTCTGGGAAGACATCAATGGAGGATCAGATTATAAGAGCCTATGACTTTGAAAAAGATGATAAAAAAATTCTGAGTGGTTCAGAGGAAGAGGTTACTGAAGGTACTGTATGTCCACTATTGTGGGACAGTGTCCACGTCCTGCAGTTCGTTTGTTTTGAACCCGCTACATTTTAGAGTATAATAAAACTTTGTTTGAAAAGCATTTTCATGTACTTCATGTTTATCATTTGGAGTTAGAGAAGCTTACATAGCATCTCTTGCCCTTGCAGTCATTACTCCCAAAATGTCTGATAAATAGTACGTGTCTTATTATGACACTAACATGGGAAGACTTGGCAAAT
The DNA here is from genome assembly GCF_021613505.1 of Equus quagga. Lineage (NCBI taxonomy): Eukaryota > Metazoa > Chordata > Mammalia > Perissodactyla > Equidae > Equus > Equus quagga. The sequence continues at coordinate 20,545,757 of NC_060285.1, forward strand.
TGTTCCTATAAAATGGTCCTCGATCCTGATTTAATTCCATCTAACCTGCAGAGCAAGTATTGCATTTAAATGTCTGCTTTAAAAACTTATGTTGGCGAAAAGCCTGAACCGCGTCAAAATTAAGATATTCCTCCATTAAAAACTACCACAATAGCATACTTAATTTCAAAAATATTTTTTATTGTCAATGCAGGGAAGACTCCAGTAATTGATAAGCATGGGAAGAAAAGGACTTCTGCAGGAGTAGCTGAAGATGTGGGGTAATGTGCTGAAAATAATTTTTGCCTCTTAGATAAAATACTTCAAGAAAAGTCTGTTTTGGTTGTCCAACAAGTATTGTATGTAAAATACTGGGTGTGTGATTTCTTCCAAAACAACTATGATATTTTATGGATCCTTAAAGTTTTTTAATGTAATTTCTTCACAGGGGTGAAGTACAGAATATGCTGGAAAGATTTGGAGGTAGGTTTTAGGAGATAGTTGTATTTAAAGAAAATTGTTTTAAACCATATAATTTGTATAATGGGAAATGTTAATCAGTGGACTACAAGAGTGTTGTTTAATGCCTTGTTCTTGTGTATAAAATTTTGCATAAGTATGTGTGATTCAGCTTCATAAATTTCCTTACTTAACCTTTTCCAATTGTTGATGTCGAGTGAGAATGGTACTAACAATGGTAAGAATAGTGCTTTTATTTTATACATGTGTGAATTTAATGAACTGTGGAATTTTAGAACAAAAATGGATGGGAAAAATCTCTACCCTTCTTTGTATGGATTTTCACGAACTGTTTCATGGACTAAGTGATACAAACACACATACATATCTGTATATATGTCAGTTTTTCATTTTCTCAATTTAGTTATTTTTTAAGACATTCCTGTGTTCTTTTCTTTGGGAGGGGCAGTGTAAATGGAAGCCTTTAAAATAACTCTTTATTGTTATTTTTACATTGTCAAACTATGTAGTTGAGAACTAAAGATAACCTTGCTAGCTAGTGTAATCAGATAAAAAGTTCATAAACTTTAAATGGTATGTCAAATATGAGTTACATTAACTGTGGTGGGGATAGTACTCTTAAAAAGGAGTCAATATTTGGCTCCTCTCTATGGATTATTCATAGAATCAAGTCTTTTTTGAAGGCTTTGCTCTATTTGGCAGTGGCAAAATGCTTGTTTTGTAATCTGTCTTATAAATTTATTATTACAGATGAATATTGGAAATATAAAATACTTATATAATGCAGCTCCATCATGATTACTGAAAAATAACTATTGATGGTAGATCCATATGCATGTGTTTAGCAAAGAATTATTTGAAGAATTAAAAATTTTATGAAGTGCAGTGCTTATGGTTAAAAATGTCATATAAAAGGCTCCATGAAAGTTTCCCAAAGGGTTCTTGAATGAATTTATCTAGATATTTACTTAAGATTTTTGTATGTTTAGTCTTTGTCTCTTTTAGTAATAAAATATATTTAAGAGTATCACTGACTAAATTTTTTAAAACTAATTTTCTTATTCTTTAACTATTTTTATCCTTTTTTGATTCTTTTTAAAAATAGTTCTGTGTGTTTCCTATAATGAGTTCTAACAATAATTCATCTAAATAATTCATCTAAATGTGTTCTTTCAGTTGGAGAGTATTTTATAAATTTAGAAAAATTTAGCCTTTTTTAGTGTTTTCTCATGAGGAAGTTAAAGTCTGTCCTTGAGACCCTTTTTTCATTTATTAGCTCTTTTTATTATTTATTTTTAATTAAAAAAATTTTTTTTTGAGGAAGATTAGCTCTGAGCTAACTGCTGCTAATCCTCCTCTTTTTGCGGAGGAACACTGGCCCTGAGCTAACATCCATGCCCATCTTCCTCTACTTTATACGTGGGATGCCTGCTACAGCATGGCGTGCCATGCCGTGCCATGTCCGTACCCGGGATCTGAACCAGCAAACCCCAGGCCGCCGAAGCAGAACGTGCGCACTTAACCGCTGCACCACCGGGCCGGCCTGTATTAGCTCTTTTTAATCATCTCTAATTTAAAAAATTATCTGAAGTAGGAAAATTAGAATTGGGATACCAATAACTAAAAGTTTTCTTAGGAAAAAAGTAAGCAAATAATCTTGCTTTTTGACAATATGTCTGTTTTAAAATTTAATTTTAAATGTCTTTTCAAAACTGTTGAACAAACTTTACTCATATTAATTTGAATATGTGGGAACAAAATAATTTTCCTCAACATTAAATTTTAATGAATATTTATTTTCAATATAGCTGACATTAACAAGGCTCTTTGTGCCAAGAGAAAAAGACTAGAAATGTATACTAAGTCTTCTCTCAAAACCAGTAACCAGAAAATTGAACATGTTTGGAAAACCCAACAAGAACAAAGGTAAGGTCATTGGTTTGTTCACAGCCACAACATTTGTATCATTTCTTAGTATTCATTGGTGCAAATTATGAAAAATACTATTATCTTCTATTTATTGAGGTCTCTAGTAAAAACCATATTTGGCTTGATTTTTCTCTTAAGTCCTTTAGCCCTGTAATTTTACTCCTTCATAGACTTGCTACATATTTCCTAGAAATCAGTGCAGATTACCTATTTCTCCTTTTAAGTAACAATTGAGTTTTTTTGCTATAAAGGTAATTTATATTCATTCTAGAAATACACTAGCTGAGTAAAAAGTAAATGTCATAGAAACCGTTCGTCTTGTGTTAGTTAACTGTTAAACAATGTAGAAAAAGGTCAATCTTATATTGTAAATAATTTGTATATTTTAGCCGAAGTGAGTTAACTATTGTTTCGTACAAAATCGTTGTACCAAAGTGGGGAAAAATTAAGTGAAATATTTCTATTTGGAAATCTTATATGATAAATATAATAACCTTATTGAATCTGTTTATCATATCAGAACCTATATACAGTAGGAAAAATGAAAAATAAACTGCTTGGAGATAAAATGGACCTTTCTGGAAAATTTATAAAATAAAACTTTCTTAGTTTTCAAGAGCTAAAGTATGTGAAAGGGCTTTTCTTTTAGCTGGTTAGGAAAATAAATACTTCTGGAATCAGCATAAATCATAATTTTACTTCTTGGTTTCACATCTGAAAATTTAAGGTGTTATTATTTCCTTCTTTTATTATATAGTATAAATTATGTCAAATCAACTTTGTTTTGAATATTTTTCCATATTGGTATAAAATGTGACAATATTCATTATTATGTTTTACAGGCAGAAGCTTAACCAAGAATATTCTCAGCAGTTTCTGACTTTGTTTCAGCAATGGGATATAGATGTGCAGAAAGCTGGGGAACAGGAAGAAAAACTAGCTGTTAGTATCCTGCTTAGCTTTATAATTTATCTACTATAACCAAGTGTCAAGTAGGAATGGAGAGCCTAGCCTTGTAGTAGACCCATGGAACTCAGCCAGGTTTCATTACCCATTGCTGGCTATGGGTTTTGGTCTTGCTGGGTGGTAAACCAGAGAAGTACAGGCACATACAATACTCATAAAAGCTGTTGGTCTTTGCTTCTTATATTGCTTGGGATTCTTGGAGTTCCAAGTGACAGAAATTTGTCACAGTACAAAAGAAGGATTATTGGTTTACATAAAAGAAGTCCAGGGGTAGTTTAGCTTAAGGCATAGCTGAATGGGGCTAGGGAAGGATTGCTCATGTAGTGTCATCTGGGCTCTGTCTCCAGTTCTTAGTAGGCTCTCTCAGTGTGGTAAGCAAGATAGCTTCTTGCAATCCTAGATTTATTATAAGTTTAGTATCCTCAGTGGACTAAGATGGTCTTTCTTAATAACTCTGGCAGAAAAGTCCTCTGGAGGAATATCACTGATGTAGTTTGGAGCATTTGCCCATACCTGAACCAGTCATTATGGTGAAAACATGGTTTACTCTTAATGGCCAGACTTGTGTTACCTGCTCATCTCTCTGGGAGGTGGAAGTCAGCCCTACCCATATATTATTTAACTACATTAACTGTCCTTTTATTTCATACTTTCATTGTTTGTAAAATTATCATACATTTCTTATCTAAGAGCTAAGGTAGTGTTCATATCAAATAATTTTGAGTTAGGTGATCAGCTCAGTTTTGGAAACATTAAAGATTCATTTGAAACAGTCAAGGGGAGATATTGAGTGGGCCATTGGTATGTAAGTCTGGAGTTCAGGAAAAAGGTATGGGTTGAACATACAAAGTTGGAAATTCTTAACATAAAGACAGCATTTAAGCCATGAGATTGGATGAGATCACCAAAAGAGTGATTGTAAATGTAAAAGAGAAGTCTAAGGACCGAGCCCTGGAGTAAGTACTTCAGAGTTTCGAATTTTAGAAGATGAGGGAAAACCAGTAGAGGAGACTGAGAATAAGTGGCCTAATAGGTAGAAAGGAAACCACTCTAACTGAAGCCTTATAAGAAGGGGAGAGGCTTAACTTTGTCATATGCTGCTTATAGGCCAAATAAGGTGGATTTGGCAATGTAGAGGTCATTGGTGTTCTTGCTCCAAATGATTCTGGTGGAATAGTGAGTGCAAAAAGCTGATTGGAATGAGTATGAGAGAATGAGAAATAAAGAAATGGGGTGGTAGCCTAAATAGAAAAGGAATAGTATGTATTTTGTTTTTGTTTAAGAATGGAGAAAGAGCAGCATGTTTGTGTGCTGATAGGAATAATTTGAGAGAAAAATGAAAAATAATGGAAAGAGGGGGACAGTTGCTGAATTCTTGAGAATGGATGGGATAGGTAAAGAAGTTGGCCTTAGCAGAGAACACGAGAGAGAAGGTAGAGCAGACGAGCACAGGTGGATGTAGGTGGGTGGGTAGATATGGTGATGGAAGACTAAAAGTTCTCTTTGGATTGCTTCTATTTCTTTAGTAAATAATTGAGGTCATCTGATGGTGGAAAAGATGTTGCCTTTTGAGGTCAAATGAGAAGGTATAACATACTTTCCTGAGGGTGGGCCAGTGAATGGGGAAATAGAATTGCCAAGCAGCATTCAGGGTCCAGTTTAGGCTAGTGATCATAGCGATTGTGATTTAAAGTGAGACCTGTCAGCATAGTTGTGGGGTTTTCTCCAATTATGACCAGCTACAGGGATGCAGGCAGAGTGACTGGGGAGTTGGATTTTCCAGGGTTGGTTGGGGTTTAGCCAAACAAGCAAGACAGAGTAAGAAGGGAGCAAAGGAATGCACTGGAAAAATGATTATGATTGATTATGGAATTTAAGGTGGGAAAGAGGAAAGTGAGGACATGGAAATAGGGATAGGAGACAGTAAAAAGTGTAGGTAGGATGAATGTATTTTAGGTCTTGATAGAGATTATTGAGCTGTAGTACTAATGAGAGTGAGCTAGAATGTAGGGAAGTAGTGGTTGAATAGTGGGATATATGGAGAAACTGTATAGAACAATGGTTAGAGCCTGGATTCTGGAGACATCCTATTAGAAATCACCTTCTGGTTTGACCAAATGCTGGCTGTGAAACCATGGAAAAAATTTTTTATCTTTATGCCTCAGTTTCCACATCTTTGAAAGGGGGATAATAAGTACCTATCTCATAGAGTTGTTTAGAGGATTAAATGAGTTCATATATCAGTTTATTTAAAAGAGTTCAGAGTAGTATCTAACATATAGTTAATATGAAGTTTGCTATTATTAATACTATGTAGAGGTTATAGTTATTGGTAAGGAAAAAATCTAGCATATAGGTATGTGTAAGTGAATGGCTAAAGTAGAGTGGAGGACAGAAATCATTGGAAAGTAGGCCAGGGAACTGAAAGACTAGCATTATTGGAAGGATCATCTGTGTTGATATTGAAAGCATGAAGAAGTAAGACATGTTTAGAGTATTGTTGAGATTTCCTATCAATGACTGGTAGGATTATTATATTAATGTTGTATATTAGGATTGAACACAAATTATTTAAACTTGGTCATAATACTTATTAAGAGAGAATGTTTATTGATTTTAAAACTATTAAGTTTGATGTAGATTATTTTTTGCTAAATTTAAAATTTTACCCAAATTGTTATCACATAATTTTTTCTTTTACATTTGTAGAATATGTTTCGACAGCAACAAAAGGTTTTTCAACAATCTAGAATTGTTCAGAGCCAGAGACTGAAAACAATTAGACAGTTATATGAGCAGTTCATAAAGGTCTGTTGTATTTGGTAACACAATACATTCTTATAAAACATAATTTATATATGGAAGTAGAAAATAAGTTTTTCTTTCTAAGTTTAAGAGAAAAACACTTTACTTATACATTTTAGATTCTTTCCATTTTGAATTCATTGTTTTTTATTTAAGTGCTAAATGTATTTTTATTTTAGGATTCTAATATTTTTGTGAGGATTATTGAAAACAGGAAATGGTAAATTAGGAATTTTACCTAAAAATGTACATACAATTCATACTTTATTAATACTTTAGTGATAGTTCTCTGTTCAACTGAAAATAGAAAGTCCAGAAATCATTTCTAGGTAATCTTTTACTTGTTTTTGTATCTGCAGTGTTTGCTAAAAAGAAAGTATCCAATTGAAATTGATGTTCTTTTAAATTTTCAAATGTGTTATGTACTTAATAGCATATTTGCTTTTAGAATTATTACAGTGACTAAAAATGGCTTTATATGCCAACTGGCCCAGAGATATAATAGAATGAAAAAAAGCCAGATGAGGATCAAAAATTTGTGGATTGAGAATTATCTACTGACACATATGCATATTAGCAAATTGTGGTCTGTGGCATTGACCTCTTGTTCATGCAGATACATATTTTTTAGTAAATATTCATAGGAGTTCATTGGAATCCTGCATATACTTTTTTTTTGATGGGCGTTTCTTTTAGATAATCTCAAATACATGTTAAAATGTCATTCTTCTAAAGGAATTGGGATGCTCTGAGTAAACTAGAAAAATAGTTTTAAAATAATTTTTTTTTTTTTTTGCTGAGGAAGATTCACCCTGAGCTAACATCTGTGCCAGTTTTCCTTTTGTATGTGAGTCACTGCCACAGCATGGCCACTGACAGGTGGTGTAGGTCTGTGTTTGGGAACTGAACCCAGGCCACCAAAACGGAATGTGCTGAACTTAACCACTAGGCCACAGGGCTGGCCCCTAAAACAAATCTTTTTAAAGAACTTGTAAAATAATATATATGAACACAAAAGTTATTTTTTAAAGTGTTTCCAATCAGCTTGTTCTAATGCTCCCTGAAAACCATTTAATTGGTGTGAAGGTTTAATAGAGTACTAGAAAATATTCCTTCTAATTGTTATCACTAAATGTTGCCACTTAGAGTAGGAACTTTAGTATTATATTTGACTCCTCCATCTTCCTTATTCTTCACATCCTGTAATTTCTACCTCTGCAATGGTTCTTTCTTTCTTTCAATTCCCACTGCTACTGCCCTAGTTCAGAACCTTGTCATTCTTTGCTTAGACTATTAAGATTCTTAACTGATTTCTCTGTTCTCCAACCCATCCTTCAGAGGTCTACCATATTATCTTCCTAAAACATTATCTCTTCCCTCCTGAAAAACTGTCAGTAGCTCCTCATTCTTAAATTCTTAGGTATTCAAGATCCCCTCCATAATGTGATCCTCTTTTTATGCTTCAATTACTACATTCATCCATTACTCCCACCTCTCCACATAATTGCTTTCTCTGAACTCACTCACTAGACACTTCCATGCTTTTCCTTATACTCTTGCCCTAGAATACTTTTAACTCCTTTTTATTTATTGAAATCTTATTTTTTTGCCAACTAAATTCAAATCAATCCCCATTTTCTGTTTCATAGCCACAGCAAGTTGTGTTTCCATTGCTATTATAAAATTTTTTGTTATTTTTGTTTCTATGTTTCTTCTCACTGGAATAAGGGAGTGATCATGTATTACTATTTTTTAATTTCACCACAGCATTTAACATAGTACCTTTTACATAGAAAGCATTAGAATCACTAATTGTTTGATGAATAGTAAATATTTATAACAATTTTTGTTTTTCATAAATTGAACAAAGAGGTATACTATAGATCATTTTATTCCTTCTAATGAATTCACATCACACTATTAGTCATAATAAGTGGAGTACAACCTGATATTTAGAAAGATCATTAGAAATTTTCAAAATTATGGAATTTATAGACATGGGAATTAGTCTTTTTCTTTTTTATTCTATTTTGACCTTAACCGTTCATTAACTCATTGTTTTGAGCAAAGTATACTACTGTTTTACTTCCTATAATAATGTTGATTCATGTCTGACATTTTTTTATTCCTTTAGTGGGTATTTTGGTTTTCATGTATTAGAATATTTTTATTTGAAATACATAATACACATTATTTGAATATTAAAAAGTTCCTAATTTTGAAAATTAATTGTACAAGTTTAGAACCTAAGATGAAAAGTGCTGGTTTGTAACTGAACTAGCCTTTTGTGTTTTAGAGTATGGAAGACTTGGAGAAGAATCATGATAATCTACTTACTGGTGCACAAAATGAACTTAGAAAAGAAATGGCTATGTTGCAAAAGAAAATTATGATGGAAACTGTAAGTTGTATTTACAATTGAAAAAATAAGGATAATGTAAGCATTGAAATATTTTATTTGCTGAAATATGTATAACACTTATCTAAAAATTAAACAAATGTTTAATATCTCCTTTCACGTAACAGCAGCAGCAAGAGATGGCAAGTGTTCGAAAGTCTCTTCAATCCATGTTATTCTGATGACTCTTTGAAGGAAGAACTTGAACCTAAGTAATATGATACAATTATAACATTAAGTAAGAGGCATGTAAGTCTTTAGAGTGGTTTAAAAATTGTAGTTTAAAATATTATATGGTGTTAATCATCAGCTCAATTGCAAGATCCCTCTATCTGTTAACCTCTGTATAAAATATGAAGTTATTCCTAAATTATATGTACCAAGCTTTCAGCTCTTTAAAAGTAATAGTGAATTTTTCTAATACTTATCAATTAACTTTTAGCAATAAAGATGATTTAACTTAAGGTTTTGGCTTCAGTGTATCTGTATCAGTCCCAAAAGGTAGAAAGCACAATACAGAAGGTTACATTGTTCTTCTTTAAGCAAAAAATACAAAATCTATTTTATATGTATATCTTTTTGTATATACCCATTAAGTTACACAGCCAATTCTAATAAAAATAAGATTTCAAAAGAAAATCTACTCTTGACCTATGAAATTTATTAAAAGCAACTTAAATATGTGTTCTGGAATAAACTAACCTGTTAAAACCAATAAGACAACTGAACAAGATATATAAATATCAGTTTTAAGACACGGATTTGTGAATATGTCATTTCCACAAAGACATCACAATGCCATTTAATTGGGCTTGGTCCACAATTAAATGACACATGCGCTTCATAATGATTAGGAGCATGTCATTAACATACCTAATTACTTATGGTTTAAGTACTTTGTATCTGTCTTTAAAGATAAATTACCTAGAATATTTTGTTTTCCAGTTTTAATATTCAGTAAATATATGGAAGTTTGATTTTACATTCGTTTCCAAACTTGAACAGGTAATTCTTATACCTTGTCTTTTAAAATGTGCATTTTTAAATACAGAATAACATATGAAACACTTGATTTAATAAATATTAAATTGTTTCAGCATTTATTTGAAATAAGTCAGTTAAACTTACTATGTTTTGCTAAAATTGCTTTCACTGAATTGATCATTCAAAACAAAAAATATGCCCATTAGGAGGAGAGGAGTGATTTTCTCCTGTTTTTCCATGTTTCAAATTCTAATTTTTGCTCTATAATCCACCTTTATCTTAGTTTTAAGGTTTTCCAAGTTTTTAAAAACAAGACCATACCGATTCTCTTTTTCTGACTGTGATAACTTATACAGGAAGAAATTAGTCCTCCACCATTAACGAATATCTGACATTAAGGGACAGTTTACTTCCTAAATTTTTGCATTTTGTAAAGGATTTCCTTTTTAAGCCAAAGAATATGTTGGAATATAAATCTTAAGTGCTATTCAAACTTCTAACACAGTCCTTATTTGGCCAATAGTTGCAGAGGCAAAATAAGTATTCTGGAGTAATTTTTGTGTACTTAATTCACATAAGTGTAGATTTTTTCCTTTTAAGAAATATCAGCTTTCACTGTTTTTTCAATATGCCTTTTTCTTGTTTAAGATTCAACCATCATATGGCTTCTGGTCTACAGAACTGTTGTATAAAATTAACAATAGGGTAAGATGGGAGTCTGAGGATTTGGATCACCAAAGATCCTTGTGATAGTTTTGTTACTCATAATGAGCAATATAAATATTTTTAAGTGAGAGTGGAAAGATAAGAATCAGTACATAATGTACTTGGCGGTTAAATAACTGATACTTATTTTATCCCCTTTTTACCTCATATGAGTCAATGTATACTTGAAGTAACTTTGGCTGATATGCTAAAGAGAAGATATTTTTGCCATGTTCTCATAAATTATTAATTTTCTTATGTGTTAACTGTGCTTTAGCCACTGTTTTACCTTTCATAAAAAGGAATGTTTAATGTCCACTTTTTTGTGACAATGAAATTTTAACTCAGAATACCAAGGAATAAGTTACCCTCACTGTAAAAATTCATTTGTTTTTCTGAATTGGTAAGACACATTCCTCTTACTAAATAAAAATTATAGAAAATTCCAGTAGCCGTTTTAAATTTTAGTTGGTATGCTAAGCAAGTATTTCCTTTTATACGATAATAATTAACATACCTCTTTTGAAAGATGGCTAATAAAAAAATCATTTCCTATAACATCATTTGACTCAATAATTACAGTATTACAATCCATGTACTTATACAGTATTATGAACTCACTTGTCAATTTTCAGCAAAGTAAGCACCACCCTCAAGATGGCTAAAATACTTTAAGTCCTGAATTTTTATTTAATCCTTTGTCAATGAAAACCCCAAGTGTCTGATAAGAATTTCTGAGACAAAAAGACTGCTATTTAAACTACAATGGTTCACTTTCTTATCCTCAGAAAACTGAAATTTCTTTCTTTGGTTTTGTTTCTAATTTAACTTATAGATTGTATTACTCTGATAATACCTGTGATCAGAAATGTTGATACACAATGGGAGCTTCACAACTGAAATACGCATAATGGAATCTACAAGACTTAATGTTTTATATTCAAATATATCCTTATTTGATAGTATACTAGCCTCCTGCAAAGGGGGATTTCCTTCACTCATAGGTTCCCCTAACTGCTTCTCCTCTTTTCCTTGGGCTATTAGTCAATATGCTTGTGAACCTGTTCAGGTGCTTGATGACATGAAGTCTTGAAGATATTTAGATGAAGATGTCTTGAAATTTGCAGGCACAAAGCACTAAAGTACATCATCATATCAAATGAAGAAATGACCTTTAGAACCAAAAAAGAAAATACAAAATGGATTATGGTCTATCTTTTCTGATGCAGCAGCTGTTTTTCTAACAAATCTCAACCCTTAACCTAAAATTCTTCACTGAAAATATTACATTTTAGAGTACTTTCATATATCTCATATTTGAACTTCACTATAGTCCTCTGGGATATGTAGGGTATTTCACAGTTATAGAAACTGCAGCTCAGGGTGGTAAAAGGCCTAGACTAAAATACAAAAGCTGGAAAGTAACAGAACTCAAACTCAAGTCTTCTGACTCCACATTTTTTCAATTTTCTGCTGTGCAACAAAGCCACAAATTTTCTACTAGAAGAAGCTATCAGTCATTATAATGAAATCATTCCATCATATACATTTCTTATTCCTTTGAGACTAGTTTTAGAAAGTAAAGGCCTGGAAAAGACACTATAGTTGAGGGGAGGCATATACAAAATTGTGTTGTATACAAAATTAAGGAGGAAGGCACACTATTTAAAAACTTTCCCAGAGACCAGGGACAAATGCTTCCTTTCAGAAAAAGGAGCCTCAAAGCTCTGTCGTGGAGAGAGAATTCTCACCCATTGGGGAAAAGCTCCACCTGACCCTTTTCTCTCTGAAGCAAGAATCTTTTCCCTAAGGATGCCAAAGGGCACATATGTTTTGTTTGCTCCACATAATGTTATTGTTGTTTTTATTTATGGTCTACATAGTGTTTTAAAGAAAAATTGAATGTGATTTTCTCACCATAATCTCCACCACTTTGATTATTCCTTACCATAATCTCCACCACTGGAGGCCAACTCACTCAGTACAAAATAGTGCTTGAACTTTTAACACCTGACATTTTAATTATGTTAATTCCATTTGTAATACATATTTAAGTTCACTAAAAGAAACCCTACATTGAATTTTCAGGTATTTTGAATAATCACCCCCTATTTCTTAAATTTAGGTTGTTTTGGAGCCCTAAAAATACTTACAGTTGATAGCAAATTGAAGGAAATCGTTTTGATTTTCAAGTACTTTTTAGAATATTGCCTGAAAAACTTTCAAGGATTATGATTTACATCTCACTACCATTTGAAGAAGGGAAGACTTCTGAATGGACCAGGAATGGATACTAAGTTATTAATTTACTCCAAAAAAAGTATAATACTATAGAACCTAGCTTATTATAAAGGATCACCAGATGTATTCCAGTGGTCGATGCACAGAACAAATAGTTTTTTTAATGCCTAAATCTTACAAAAAGTGTAATATTACAGAAATTATCAAAAAATTCACTGCAGGGTTTCTTTAAGTGCACTTTAATATGTGTTTATATATCACTAACAATTTAGTGAAGGCCAGTGAGGTCCAGAAGTAGAGAAAAATATAGCAAAATTGTTCAGAACAACCAATAGTTGAAGACAAAGCATAAAGAAAATGTCTCAATAAAATAAAAAATTTAATGCTTCCTTTATCCACTTTTGTGATTAAGGTATTACCAACACTGATTTTCTTTTCCTCAGAGGGCTAAAGCTTCTCTCTTAAGCACCATAACTATATTTTATAATCATTTTGAATAGAAATTAATATATGTATTATCCACATCACTTTCATAAGCAGGATATAATCAACGAAGATTAAACTTTTGCTTGATGAGTCATCTTTATTAATATAAATTATGTACTATCCTCAAGGGCCATACAGATATATAGGGTTGCTTACTTCTAGCACAAAATGGTCCCAGAATCTTTTACATGATAGTATTGTCTGTTCCATTTCGTTTCCTCAATATTAGCTGACTGTTCTTGATGCAATAAGTGCCTACCTTTGCTAACACTAACTCTAATTTGCCTGTTACCTGCTATGAGCTGGGAATAATTCTAACAAGCTTGATTAAGTAAAAGACACTACTGTTTGTAGTCCTTTGGGCAGAGTGAACTGATTTTTGACATCTTTACACTGTTTTTGGGGAGGGAGAAAGATATAGTTATTTTTAAAGTATATAGTCGTGTTTTTAAGGATTTAAGTTGTTGAAAGCCTGATCTCCAGATATGTGGGCCATTTCTACATACAATAAAAAACAATTCACTGCTTAAAAGAAGTAATTTAAATGTTCAGAAACATTTACTGTATAGACCAGAGAGTGAGGCCACCTGATATCTCATTGAAAGGACTCAAGCATAGTGTTATCTGATATCTGTTAGAAATAAATAAAAATCCTAGCAGAAAAGAACTTACCATTGCTATCCATAGAATAATATATTCATCTACAAAATTATTAAAGTACTGGTCTAAAAATAAAAGACCTGGGCCAAAAAAGACAGTGTCTTGAAGAAACAGTTCACTTTTGGTCATGTGAGCTATCTATAAAAAAGAATAAAAAAAAAAATTTCATTATTAAACTTTAAATGTTTCAGCTTTTATTTTCAGGACAATTAATTATAACTTTAATTCACTATTAAGACAAATAAGGATAAAGACACCACTTAATCTCACATTTGATATGGGAATACTGAATTTAAAACTTGTCAAATTCATGACTGGGTAGCTTATTAAAGTTTCCAATATTTAAAATCCTTGGTATCAGAAAGTTATAATTGATAATCATAACTAAACAAATAATTAAAAGAACTTACTATAAAGTAAGAGTCTGTCTCCCCGAATATAACATTAACTCATTCACAGGGGCACAAATAGCTAACTATTTATTATGATGATAACATCACAAAAAACCTACCCATTGTATGAAATAGTTTCCACTTTTATGTTTGAGGACTAAGTACATTATTTACACCATGAATCGTAAATTAAAAGAATTTCTTACCACCAATTTTTGTGAGACTTTAGCAAAGACGCAGCCAAACATTAGGGTATAAAGACAAGGATGCTTTTCAAACACATTAGTTGCTGACTTTTTATAGATCATTATTGCCAGTATAATAATTATCCCTATGTGGAGTCCAGGTGACAAGACACTGGTGCCCTAAGGGATAAAGCAGAAAATCAGCATCATATTTTAACATTTCATTTACGACAATGCAAACATTTTCTGAACATCTATTTTGTGCTAGGAACTAGAGACCTAAAGAAGACTATGATGTAGTGTATGGTTTAAAGGAGTATATAGACCTTAGCTATGCTTTTCAAACATCCACAGAGCCCTAGGGTTACACAGAGGTAATACAGTGTCACAGATACTTGATTCCAATTTTATATACACACACATTTTGAACTAATAACCATTAAAAAGTAACAAAATGATTTATTCTGTACCAAATTTTACCATGCTGAAGGCCATCAACACTTGGATTGCTAAGTTAACATATCTTTGTGCAGATACTGAAATAAAGCTTAACCTGCCAATTTTACAAAATACCTTAATCACTGATTAGGAACAGTTTAATTCTGCCCTGGATTCTCTCTGTACAAACACCCTCCCTGCCCTTTTTTTTGCATTTAGACTGCAAATGCCCTCTTTTGTAACACTGTACGATCCAGCCATTAACATTTTTATCCATGTGAATCAGGATTCTCTCAGCACTGCTTATTCTAAACAAAGTAGTGAAATAAATTTGGTATTAAGACAGTAAATCTATAGCCACCAATTTAAATGTGTTCATTAAAACAGCCTTATTCTTATTTTTTAAGTTTACATGATATAAATTAGAACTTAATATAAAACTACAGTAATAATACTATACTATAATATTCTATACATAATAAAATACTATGTATAGTACATAGTAATAAATTATAAAAATTTAAACTAATAAAATAGTGCTTTTATCTATATTATGGTCCTATAGACTTTATTATAAAATCTATAGAAAACCTATAGATTTTATATATAAAACCTATAGAAAATCTGCTACTAAAAGGGTGGAAAACCACCAGCTTAAGAGTTTAAATCAACTACTTCTTACCCATAGTGTTTGATTTCTTATCTTCCTTTAAACATGTAATCAATTATTTCTTAGTAAAATATTCTTTAATGTGGACATTGATCCTCATTAAATCTTATTTTCTTTAGTGTTACTCACATTCCAGCTAGTGCTCTATTTTATCATCCATGGTCAAGCAACAAGTATTCCTAAGCATCTTACTCAGAGTAGTGTACTGAGGTCAACTGACAAAACACCTCAAAAAGTGACAAATTAATTTTTCCAAACATATCAGAACTTATGTATCTAAATTAGTTTTATACTTGGCTTTTGAATTATATATAAAATTTATGCATAAAGATTGATAATTTATGAATTATGTGGATTCCTTTGAAATTGTCTTGAGAGTCAATTTATAGGTATTTTAAGAGAATGAGACGTTTTCTTTACTAAAAATGTGATATTTCATGTTTATTACTACTCTTTATTAGACCTGGCTCCAAATGACTTTGACTTTCTCTGAAAATCAAATCCATCCTTCAAAGACAGCAATTCTGAATTAGCACCGAAGAAACTACAGAAAATGAGCTGTAGTTTAAAGCAATTCTAAAAAGGCATTCCAACAAAGTTTTGATAGAAGATGGCATCACTGGAATAAGTACTTTTCTTTTTCAACTACTGGAAGATGACAATATGTTTTTTAAAAACATAGATATTATGTTATATTTGTGTAAAAACTTGGCAGGAATTCTGACTCCCACATGAAAGTATTGAAGAAGTTTTAAAAAACAAATATGAATAAATACAAAAGTGTTACAGCATGAGCTAGTGTAAATTATACAAACACAAGTTTTACCCACTCAAGAATTAAGGTAAAAAATTTTACCTTTTAAAATATTAGAATAGTTTTTTAAAACATAGTGAAATTTGAATAAAATTTACTTCATGGGCAATAAATTGCCCCATACGTGAAACCATGAATTTGGCAGCTTTCCTGCTGTTCAGTCAGAAAGTCACTTCCTAATCCTCTTCTCCTCTATTAGTGCAAGGCACAACATGCAAGAAAACAAATGGCAACTCTTAATTATGTACAGTAATGAAACGGTGCATGATTAAATGGAATGTCAGAAAAGTCAACTCAGAGAAAGGCTGTAGAAAGAGGAAAAATGCTTTCTCATCAGTCTAAACTGTTTTAAAAATGCTTTTGTATTATGTGCCTAAAAAGAATACTTTAAGATACTTAGTTCCCTTCCCCATTCTTGAACTTTGGTGTATTTTTAGTATCTCTGTAGCTGGTGATAAGAAAATTTATCATAAAATTAATACTAAATGATAATGAAATTAATGTCTTACTGCTATAGTAGATCCATTCTTGCCAACACCACCATGGAGGATAACATGGAAATAATTTGAACAGGAAAATATGGCTCCACCTACTACTCCAAGAACTGGAAAGATCTTCAATTTTATTTCTAGAATGGGTATCTTTAGGGGTAGAGGAAAGAAACAAATCATTAAGAAAACAGAATTTATTTTCCTCCTAAATAGTAAAGAAACATTATGATATGGCTCTGTATAATATCCTTTTTCTTATAATCAAACCTTAACTTCTGGAATGTAGCCTGAAGAGAGAACTTTTCTTTTAATGGTTTTATTCATTAAGTGAAAAATGAATCCACCAAATTCAGTGAAGACTACTTACATAATTGTGATGAACCATTTAATCTCACAAGACTTCATCTGACTTAAAGGAAACATGAAAAAGGGTATTTCACTTGAATTCAGTACCTCTAAAAGGCAGCATCACAGGAAAGTCAGACACCATGATGTGGACCATGAATGTGACAAATATCACGATGTGTGTGCATGCAAAAATTTTGTGTAGTTAATATCCAGGGTTAAATCTCTAGCAGTATATTTACCTGTTGGTCAACTGCTGTTCAAGAAAACTTCCAAAGGCAGCAAAGGATTTAAAAAACAGTAACAATGAATTGCCAAAAGCTGTAGGCTATTGTGGTTTGAAAATAGACTTTGAAATACTGAACTAAAATTTGTGGAAACTGCAGATTAACAAATTTAGAAAGTCTACATCTAAAATAAGTATTCTTGTTAGTGAGAATAAACAGGTGTGCTTTCTTCTTATGGTATTGCCAAAACATTGAATGAAATGATTTTAAGATTAAATTCTTCCCCATTATAACCAAATCAGAATTCCAAATTTAACACAA
Source organism: Equus quagga (assembly GCF_021613505.1). NCBI lineage: Eukaryota > Metazoa > Chordata > Mammalia > Perissodactyla > Equidae > Equus > Equus quagga. Next base: position 20,563,273 of record NC_060285.1, read on the forward strand.
CCACATCTGACTTAATGACCAGAGTTGTCTAACTGCCTCTAGATCCACATTCACCTTCTTATGGGTACTAGCTGCGCAGCTACCATAAAAGACACAATGCATCGCTCTAGTATATTTTAGAGGCCTACAGTATCATATCCTTGATTCTGTTATTTATTCTTACAAAATGAGAAGGAATGTGAATGTCTTGGGGAATGTATCACTACCTAAAAATTGCTCAAAGTCTATTTCTGAGCCTAGTGATATGAACTGTAATTGGCAATTATGAAATTAACTGCCACAGAGAAATCTCTTACTATTTTTTTAATAGATTTAATTTTTAGAGCAATTTTAGGTTCACAGGAAAATTGTATGGAAAGTACAGAGTTCCTATATACTCCCTGCCCTCCCCCTCAGATAGCCTCCCCCACTATCAAGATCCCCCACCAGAGTGGTACATTTGTTACAATCCATGGACCTACACTGACACATCATTATCACCCAAAGTCCACAGTTTACATATATAGGGTTCACTCTTGGTGGTGTACTTTCTATGAGTTTGGACAAATGCACAGTGACAGGTATTCATCATTACAGTATCATACAGAATAATTTCACTGCCCTAAAAATTCTCTGTACTTTGTCTATTTATCCCTCCTTCCCCAATCCTCTTGCAATCACTTATCTTTTCACTGTCTCTATAGTTGTGCCTTTTCCAAAATATCATATAGTTGGAATTATACAAGATGTAGCCTTTTCAGATTGGATTCTTTCACTAAGTAATATGTACTTAAGGTTCCTCCATGTCTTTTCATGGCTTGATAGTTCTTCCTTTTTAACACTAAATAATATTCCATTGCCTGGATGTATCATGGTTTATTTATCTGTTCACCTACTGAAGGACATCTTGGTTGCTTCCAAGTTTTGGCAATTATGAACAAAGCTGCTATAAACATCTGTGTTCATGTTTTTGTGTGGACATAAGTTTTCAACTTAATTGGGTAAATACCAAGGAGCATGGTCGCTGGATCCAATAGTAAGAGTATCTCTTACTATTTTTACTGGAGGCATATAGCTTAGTGATTAAAAACAGAGTGTAGAATCAGTCTGCTTAATTCCTAGCTCCAGTACTTACTAGCTGTGTGTCCTTCGACAAATTACTTAATCATTCTAAGACTTATTTATAAAAGAGAATAATGATAGCATCTATTTCATAGGACTGTTTTGACGGTCAGATGAAACAGTGATAGTAAAATGTTTAGAAAGAACATAATAAACATTTAATAAATGTCAGTTGTTGGCTATTGATATTATCATTATTCTCCTTATTTCATGAACATGAGGCTGTGAGTCAGCCAGGCTGTAACTCAGGTTACAGAGACTTAATAATTTGTTTCTTCATAAATTTTCTTCCTATGCAAAAGCATGAATTTATGACAGTGGCCTCCTGAGAGTCAACTTTTATCAAAATATGAGGTCACCCACCGATCAGAAAATAAAAACACTCCTTAATATGGGAAACTTCACCTCACAGTAGATTATAAAGCAAATTAACAACTTTTTTCCCCTAATATTGAGGGACAAGTTTCAAACATAAAATGTTTTACTGAATTTACTTTTTTAAATATCTATTTTATGAGATGAATTTTGGTCTGGAAAAGGTAGTTCAACTAGTGTGTTTAATTTGGTATTAGGGAAATGGGGTCGTTTTCTTCTATGTGGTAATATGTTCACACGTAGGGGAGTATGCCATAAGGTATACAGGATAGGAAAATTATAAAATGAGGGAAAAGGTTAAGAAATGGAATGAATAGTAAATACAATGCCGAGGATTTCTAAAGAAAATTAACAATGTAATATTTTTCCCTAAATATTTAAAATACGTAAATATGAAATTAAATATTCAGATTTACCGTATAGTCCCACATTGTTGCTCCTCCAAATGCAGACAACACAAAGATGATCACTAAAGCTATCTGAATTTCAGTTACATCCACTCTAAAGAGGAAGCACAAAGAAGAGAAATGATGTTTGTAAGTCAAATTCCTGAATATGAAGGTTAACCCTCTATTAAATATCAAAGATGTAAACATCTCTATAGGCTTATTTTTACCTTTAGTTCTATCACTGAATTATCAGTTGACTACACTTTGAGTGAAAAAGCCTGCAGAACAACATGCGCTACATATAGGTAAACAGTCTATGCACAGGGAAAAACTTGTATAGCATATATAAAATTGCTAATAGCAGTTATCACTGAGATTACAGAAGGCTTTTACTTTCTACTTTACGTACTTCCGTAAAGTTTGAATTTTTTTATAATAACAATTATGTATTACTCTTTTAATCAGGAAAAATTATAATAATATAAAATAACCAGATGATTTAGGGCAAATTCTTAAACACTCCCAAGTCAATTTCACTTAAAAAGTAGAGAAAATTCCTACAGCTTTCCTTATTAAGTTACTAATAGTCACTGTAGTTTTTTGGTTTCTACACTTTTCCCTTAATATATAAACATGCTTAAATTTGTGTTAAAAAAAAACCACTAAACCAACAAACATCAGTCTCTAGTATTCATCCTCTGAAGCTATCAACTCCTCTCTCCTTTGCTCCATAAACTGGTTAACAGAAAAAGTAGTCTACATTTGTAATTTCCTCCTCTCTTCATATTTGCTCCTTAATCCACTGTAGTCTGGTTTTTGGCCCTATTCTACTAAAATTGTTTAAGGTAAACAGTGACTTTCCATTAGTCGAATCTAAGGGATACATTTCAGTTATTATCTTGCATAACTCCTCTGCAATATTTAAAAAGCTGATCACTCGCTCTTTCTTGAAATGCTTTGCTATGTTTTTACTTATTTCATCCTCTCTCCTGATTCTCCTACCTTGCTGGAAGCTCTTCTCAGGCTCCTTCCTAGATTGCTTCTTTCTCCACCTCTTAAATGCTTCAGTTTCCAGAATTCCATCTTTTCTCCTGTTAGATTCTCTGAACAATTTTATCTATACTTTAAGACCACCATCTATATGCTAATGACCTCTAAATCCATATCTCCAAATTTACATCTTTTTTTTTGGAGCTCCAGATTTTTATATCTGTCTATCTACTTTACATCTCCTCTTGGATGCCCCAGAGTCTTTAGATGCTAGAGGAATACTTACTGCTCTGCAAATATAAGAAATGTAGGGATTAGATGATAAAATAAAATCAGTATGGAAGAAAAGACTTCTTGACTGAGTTATTTTGGGGGCATTTAGGAAGAAAAGGTGAACTGAAAATTAACCTACAAATAAAAGGAAAATATGAATCCAGTATTTGTACATCTGGTATTTGTAAGATCAGTGGCAGGCAAACCAAGGCCTCCAGGTCACATGGAGAAATAGTCAAGTTAGTTGAAAAAGGTAAACATAATAACATAACATATGGTACTTTGTGGAGAAAAAGGGGGAAAGGTACTAACATTTAGTGAGCATCTATTATGAGTCTTATGAGCTATAAATTATTCCTGTTTTTTGGAGGGGGAAATTGAAATGATTTTCCCATGCCTGTATTGGAATATCTGGATACTGCTATAGGAAAATGACTTCAAAGCCAACACTCTTCCTACTACACTTAGGATTCATTATTAGAATTTTGCACTCTTTTTCCAGTAACAATGGTAGAATTACACTGTTATCCATAATTTTCCCAGGGGGTGACTAGTGACTAGAAGCAACTAGGAAAGCTGATAGAGATTACAGAACAAACTTTCTCTCAATGAACTAAATGACACACATGGGGATTGAGCTAGGAACCCTGGCTTCACATATGCATCATTCACACAACTGATTTTAAACTAAATTCAAAGCTTCATTCTCCCTCTCTCTGCCTTTTAAGGATAAACTAAATAAGTAATACCTCTTGAGTCTGGAAAAAAGAAAGCTGAAAGGATACGATAAAAAGGATGGAATCGCTCACAAAATCCTCAAATATCTGAACTATGAAGAGACAGTTGAAGTTTGAAAGATATATTAGACAAACAAAAGAATATTCTGTATAACAATTTACAAACTTAGAGAACTCATCAACGAGTCCAAGTTTTTAAAAACTGGATCAAAAAAAACCTTTAAAAATTCAAAAAGATGGATATTGGGGAGATGTTGCAGGTATATCCTTAACTCCCAAACTTATCATGGAGGACAGTCTACAATAGTTCTCTTCAAAGTGTGGTCCAGGGTCTGCTACCAGTCGGCAATGAGATAAGTACAGAAATTGAGAGGAAGCATTTAGAAACTTTTATGGTAATCCGACAGAGTAATTTTCTATCTGCTGAGTCAAATGAAATATTGGGGACTGTATTTTATGAGTCTGTTTAATTTTTTAAATTGCCTCTTATTAGTCCATGATGGATTGCAGCAGAGGAAAGGAGGAGAAATTAGTCCTTTACCACAAATTTTTGAAAAAAGGACCTAATACCATATGGAAATTCCCAGGCTTTTGAAAGAAAAGAAAATTAACACCGAGTGTAAATATTCACGTGTATATAACAAAATATCACAGAATACAAATTAACACTGGACTTGGTTTAGATTTTAAAATTAAGCTTTAAGCATTGTTTGCTCTATTGAATTACACAAGACCCTTGCTACATGGGAGTAAACATGCTATAAATAAGATAAGCCTCATCTCACATGGCAAGCATTAATATAGGGACAGATTTGGGGCAGCCCCGCGGCCTAGTGGTTAAGTTTGGCAGGCTCTGCTTCGGCAGCCTGGGTTCAGTTCAGTTCTCCACCACTCATCAGCGGCCATGCTGTGGCAGCGACCCACGTACACAAAATAGAGGAAGGTTGGCAACAGATGTTAGCTCAGGGCAAATCTTCCTCAGCAAAAAGAGGAAGATTGTCAATAGATGTTAGCTCAGAGCGAATCTTCCTCAGCAAAATAAAATTAAATAAAATATAGGAACAGATTTTAACTGTAATCCTATAAATTATTCTACTAACTATGCTAAGGAAAATACTAACTGATGTGTCACTGATTAAAAAATCTTTAATCAACAGTTGAAAATTGTAGTTAAAAATAGTTATTAATGTTTTCTGGTTTAAATTACATAATTCAAGGTAACAAATTTATATTTATACTGAAATCTATATATTTTCAAGAGATAAAACATATAACAATGAATATATCCACAAAGAAAATAGAATAGTATTTCTATTTCTGTTCTATGAAACAGTATAGGACAGTATTTTTACATTCATAAGAAAAATAGAATAGTATTTAATCACTCTCTTCCTTCCCTGCTACGATTAGGAGCGGCAGTCTGGGACCCTGAGCATCTCCGCACGCTTTTGCTGGTGTGCCATGAATGCAAGATCCAGAGCACTCTTTCCCGGGGCCATTCCTCAGGGTTGTGTATGCAGTGAGCAACCTTGAAGGGTGAGGTTACGTCTCCCTCACGAGCCAGCTTGCTTCTGCTTATTAGAAAAGCAACAGATCCCTCAGTGTTCCTCTCCCATAATGCAATCCACTGTACATGTAGGCATTCATCTAGTCCTACCTGCGTGGCCCCCATGGGACTTGGGGCACTCGAACCTGGCATGAACACGAACCTCTGGCTACTGCGTTTGCCCTGAGTAATAAAGTTGTCCTCTGCCTCTGACCAAGGAGTTCTGTGACTTCTGCCAGCATCCGTGAAACATTAACAGGCCTCCTTGGTAGCTTGAAGAGGGGTAAAATCCCAGACTCTTTACAGTTCTTGACACATAGCACCTCCTACTACCTAACACACTATAGGCAGTATTTACCTGTTTAGTTCACTTCTCTGTCTGTCTCCCATATTAGACGCTAAACTCTAAGGAGGTAGGGATTGTCTGTTTTGTTTACTCTTATTGCCTTAGCACCTAGAACAGGCCCTGGCATAGACTGGATGCACAGTAAATATTTGTATAAATATTGCAAAAATATTTATTCAAATTCATTGTATAAATATTACATCAGTATTCAATAAAATCACTCAATAAATTATGTTGACCTTCCATCCTCAAATTCATTTTAACTCAATTTCTGCTGTACGTATGTTTATTTCCTTATGAAATTAGTTCCTTAGTAACTCACTGATTAATACATTAGACAACTGATTTTCTTTTAGTAAGAGTTACTTTTTAATGTCACTCATGAGAAAGTAAACATACAAAAGAAACTGAATTAAAACAAAAAGAGATGGGGCCAACCCGGTGGCACAGTAGTTAAGTTCACACACTCTGCTTTGGTGGCCCAGGGTTTGCCGGTTTGAATCTCGGGCACAGACCTATGTGCCACTCATCAAGCCATGCTGTGGCGGCATCCCACATACAAAATAGAGGAAGACTGGCACAGATGTTAGCTCAGGGACCATCTTCCTCAAGCAAAAAGAGGAAAATTGGTAACAGATGTTAGCCCAGCGCTAATCTTCCTCACCAAAAAAAAAAAAAAAAAAGAGCATGACATGACAATGCTAACTTTATTTACTGAGTACTTCTCCAGATTCTGTACTATGTCCTTTATATACATTATTATTTAATCTTCACAATAACCCTTTAACATAATTATGATTATTCTCATTTTACAGATGAAGAAACTGAGGTTAAATAACTTATTTCTGGTCAAATGACTGGTATGTTGGAGCCAGAATTTGATTCAACCCAGTCTGATTCTAGAGCCTGTGCTTTTAACTAGTATACTTAAAGCAGAAGCAATAACTTGAAGGGCTTTGAAAATTGGAAAAAAATAAGTAGTAAAATTAGTAAAACCTTAAGCTTTTTAGTCCAATTAAACTATCATTTGGCATATTTTTTATTCAGTTTTTTAGAAAGAGAGAAACCACATAAAACAGGCTTAAATCAAGAATATATTCATAAAACAAATTTCCACAGTATATTCTGAGATTGTTTGGCCTGCTTTCATCTATCTGTATTACAATAACATAAATACTATAAAAATCAAACCTCTCAAAAATGGACAGATTTTCAGGAAATCCATCCTAGCCAACAGACAATTGATACTGAGCCAGTTTGTAAGCATTTCCAGAGGCTTGGTTGATGTCTTACATATGGATCCTTCCTGTAGTGTTAAGCTGGGCCATTAATCTGTCTTACTCAATGCTCCATGATACTTTTACTTTGGCAAAGTGGAAACATCTACTGCTTAGAATCTCTGCCTTAGAGAGTTAGTATTTTAAATGGCCGCCCCCCTCGGGGCACTGCAGGATCTCCTCCATTCCCTACATGATTGGTGCTCAGCCACAGCAGCCATTTCCCTAATGTTCTGAGTTCTTTCCTTCTGCTTCTGCCTAGAATGCTTTTACCCCAATCTGTCTGGCATATTCCATCAACAAATGACTCACCTTTGTATCTCCAGTTCTAGGCACACATTAGGCTCTCAATCAATAGCAAATGAGTATAAAATTTACAACTAGGCCAGGAATGTGAACTAATTCATTTCAGAAAGATTTTTAATGAAGTTAGAAGCCAACCAGGTAAAGCCTAAGTCATTAAATAAAAACAATAATAATAAATCAGAAAATTGCATTATTACATTATTCCAGTTTACCACAGCAAGCTCTGCAAACTAACTAAAATGCATGAGACTTTGCAAAGCTACTTGTTCTATTTCAGCATATCTTAATCTATAAACAGGTACAGATGCTGAATTTTACACAGTTGCCTTGAACTGAATTTTTAGCCAGGCTTTTTGATCCTTGGGCTCTTGACCAGTAGGTAAGGAATCAACTAAAGACTCACGTTTGCCCTCAAAGCTTTCCTAAACAAATTCAGCCTGCAATTACTTTCTCCTTACTTAGGATTTCTTCAGTGCTTTGGAAACCTAAAGCAAGTCATTTACACTTGGTTACAGACTGTGTCACATAAGCATTATCTCATCCCTTTAATGCAGTGTACTATATAGTTCCTAAAACATGGATTAAGAAAAAATGCATTTTGTATCCTTCCACAGCATCTAATACATTGCTGATCCCATAGCACTGAGCAGCAGTCATTAACAGTGTGGGGTTTGCAGTCAAAGAGACTTGAGTTTTAATCCCAGCTCTGCACTTCCTAGCAGTATGAGGAAGTTACAGAACTCTCCACCTCATCTATACAGTGGAGGTAACACCCTCACAGGGTTCGTGTGAGGAACAAGTGAGATCACACATGGAAAGCACTTAGTGCGCTGCCCAAAACACGGAAGTGCTCAATAGGCGGTAGCCACAATTATTCCATAATTCAGAATCAATGTGAAAAATGGCCTACGGCCTTCCCTCTGCTAAACGATCCATAGTTTTGAGCTTCTCCTCTCATTTATCATTAAAAAAGATTTTTTTCAGAGTTCCTGTTTCTCCTATGCAGCAATAAAGTGAGGCTATAAAGAATAAGCAGACATGGGAAGCCAGAGCTGAGAATGAGCCAGTGGGAGTCAGTTCTTAAAGTGGCAGAGAGGGGGCTAAAGGGACACAGGAATAGTGAATGGAGTTACTGCTTTGTGTACCATCTCCTGGTGTCTAAGAAAGAGGCATCAGAGGCATACGCATCATCTGATGCTCAGCACTAACATTTACAAGATGCTTTTACATTATCTCACCAATCGTTTACCACAGCTGAGAATCTCACAATGACCTGTTGGTGGTGACTATTGTAAGGGGTCCCACATTTTGGGCATATGAAGATTTGACCAAAAGGGACCTTTAGATTTCACAGCTCATTATTTTATTACATAAGTCAAATGCTGTTTATTTGAGTACTGCATAGCCTTTTTCTATATTATTCAGGTCCCTTATCTTTCTCCTGTCTAATGTAAACTTGGGCTAGTAAGTTGGAGAAGGGGAGAAAAAAATAAAATTATTATCAAATATGTAACTATTTATAATATGCAGAATACCTAAAAGACTTAAATTAAGGTGTAGCATTTATGAATGCTCCAATAAATTAAAAGATAATTTAAATTCCTGATTGAAGCTTTGTCCCCCTTACTATGGGTAAATGAAGTATGACAGAGTGTGAAAATTAATTCAGTTATATTTTAAAACATACAACTTAAAACACATACTTACTTTCCAAACCTCAGCACGCCTGAAACATAAGTCTGCCAATGAGCACAATAAAACATGAACATCCCAATAAAAGAGCAGAAAAACAACCAGTCCGGATGAGTTCCTAAGCGAACAGCAACTGAAGCTCCAACTGCCATAAATACTGAAAGAAACAAGGTTTAAGAACGATTAAATATTAAAAATTGTAATGAAATAACTGCCACGTACTGTTTAGAAATACTGAATTTTAAGGTATGTAATCTTGGCATTAAAATAAGGTACACTAAAAAAAATTAATTCTTGGACATACTTTTAAAATACACTATGCAAGTTTGCTCCCAAATGGACCCTATCCAAAAAACTGACAACTCAAACAGCTCAGTTCATTTTAGTTTTTAAGCCATCATTCAAAAAACACCAAATCACTTACAGATAAAAACTTCTACTAACTTACCTGTGGAAAGAGAGTCACAACCATGGTCAAAAAGTTCCCCTAAAGGCGAACAAGAATTTGTTCTTCTGGCTTGTTTCCCGTCAATAGCATCCAGTGACTGGTAGATAAAGAGTCCTAGTGCACATAAAAGGTATGTCCAATATGGTGCCTAAAAATAAATGAAAATAATAAAGTCCGTTAAGTGACAATAAGCAAGCTTCTGTTTGAAAATAGCTCAATCTAAGCCAACTGACAAATTTTCTTGTGTTCACACTTTATATTATCTCAATATATTATCAGGGACATTCATAATCCTCCTTCTACAGATGAGAATTAAATTGAGAAATCAAATGAATTGCTCTAAGTCATCTCGGTAGAGGGTCATAGAAGTCCATATTGTGAGAAGCACAAAATTAAATGACCAAACGAGGATTAGGACCTGATTTTGATTCCTAGTCCACAGCTCTTTTAATATAATACTATTCATATATGGCACTAGATTTGAAATTATTCAGTAAGTCTTTGCTATGAAAAAAGACCTCAAAGACAAACCACAAACCCCTGCTTCCATTCATGATGGAGTATCAGGGGACTGAATTTCCTCTCCCACTGTTTATAACCAGAAAAGCAATAAAATATAGGATACAACAGTTTTCAGACTTTGTAGGCAGTGCAGCACTGTGATCCCTGACAGAAGCAAAACAAATGAGATGAGCCCTATGGCTGCTCCAGCCTACAGCTTATAGGCTGTTTCTCGGCCACAGTTCAGGAATGGGGATCCCAAACAGAGCCCAGAGATCTTGCTGTGTTGAGGAGAAATGTAGCAGAATTCAGGGAGGTCAAGGAAGCTAGAATTTGTGAAGCAGAGCACCGGAGAAGACGAAGCCGCACAGCAGAGGGGCACAAGTTGTGGAGATCTACAGAAGGGTACCTTTGAGTCTTTGGCTGAGAACTGACCTGTGCCTGAATGAGACAAAACTACTAGCCAGGGCTAGGAAAAGAACCACTGGAAAGCTCAAGGCCACACAATTCTTGAAGCCCACACGAGTCTGGGATCATTGATATTCCCACCAGGCAGAGCTGAAAGACCTAGTATACCTAGGGGACTGGGTAGAGGTCTCAGACGTGTATTACCATTGCAGGGGGGATAAATTAGCCCTAGATTATAAGGCTTCTCTGCACAGCCCTAACAGACTTAGAATCCAGCCTCAAAAGGGTTGGACTGATTCTAGGTAACTTAGCCACAGCCAACACAAAGTACATCTTAAAAGAAAAAAATCTACTACTCAAAAATGTAAGAGTCACAATGTTTGGCATCCAATCAACAATTACTAGCCATTCAAAGAAGCAGTGGAATATGATCTACAACTAGCAGTAAAATCAATCAATACAATCAGACCCAGGAATGACGTGGATAATGGAATTAGCAGATGAGGACATTTTAAGTTACTATAAATATGCTTCATATGCTCGAGAAGGTGGAAGAGAACATGAAAGACTCAAGTAAAACCTCTAGAAATGAAAAATACAATGTTTAAAGTGTAAAATATACTAAATGAGCTTAACAGCATATTAGACACTGCAGGAGAAAAGATCAGTGAACTGGGAGACTACCAATGGAAACTATCCAGAATGAGGCACAGAAAGAAAAAAGACTAACAACAATTGAATGGGGCCTCAGTGACCTGTGGGGCAGCAGAAAGCAGTCTAACACGTATGTAATTGGTGTCTCAGAAGGAGAGAAGAGAGCGGGTAGGACATGAAAAATATAAAAAGAAATAATGGCTGAAAAATTCCAAATTTGATAAAATCTATAAACTCCTATCTGGGAAGCTCAACAAACTCCAAGCAGAATAAATATTTTTTTTAAACCCACTAAGGCATATCATAATCAAATTAATGAAAACCAGTAATAAAATCATAAAAGAAGCCAGAGAAAAAAGACACATTGCATATCGAAGGACAGACAATAACGACAAAGGAAAGAGTCAGTAAATTTGAAGAGAGATTAATAGAAACAATCCAATGTGAACAAGAGAGAGAAAAAAAGATTTTAAAACAACCATTCTTCTCTTTCAGCACTTTATAAATGTATTCCACTTCCTCAGAGACCTGTGTGATGGTAGCAATGGTCAACCCAGAATTCTATGTCTTAGAGAGGAAGGAAAGCAAAATTGTTAAGAACTAGAGTTTTTAAGTTAGATCTGTGTTTGAGTCCTTGGCTCTGTCATTTAATAGCCAAGTGACCTTGGGCAAGTCAGTTAAGCTTTGGTTACTTTATCTGTAAGATGTGAATAATACTTACACTGTATCTGATGAAAAAATCCTTAAGATAGCTCTTTACACAGAACCCAGCACATAGTATGTGCTAATAAAGGTAGCTATTGTCATTAAATTGTGTTTTGCATACTTTTCGTGGCAAATATAATTTTTAAAATACCAACCCATGTATGGTTTATGTGGTAATTCTACAAATATCCAATCAAACTGTTCTCCCATTCCTCAATCTTCCAAGTAAATAAAAGCTGAAGTTATTAAAATTTCTGGAATAACATAAAAAGTCATTTTCTTCTTACCATCTATTTTCCATCAAATACTATTACCCTAAATGATAAACTTCTGAAAGTAAGTCACCTACCTGAGAGATATTCCATTTCTCCATTCTATGCACAGCACCTTCTAATATTGAAAATGTGGAGCTTCTCAAGAAGCATTCCCAAAGAGCCACATTAATAAAAGCTTTATTCTGACCTCTGATCTGGGAGACTGGCTGCGGGCAAATCTAAAGGTCAAGGCATCAATGGAAATCTATACTGAAATAAATTTGGGTACTCCTGGCCACCACAGTTGGGGTGACTCTGCCCCTCATTTAGAAAAGAAATGAAGACTGGCTCACTTCTTTAAAACTATTTCCCTAGGATACTAGAGGAGTCAAGATTTATAGTATAAATAGGTAAAGACAGACAAGGGGAATTTAAACAGGGACGAGAGAGAGGAGGTCCAGGCAGAAACCTAGCAAGAGGCCTAAAAGTGAAAGGCTGACTCAGAGTAAGTGCCCAGATCCGTGTTTCTGGAACAGAAGATCCACAGGTAATTCTAAGAGAGAAGATTGGAAAGGTAATAACGTTTCTTAAACAGTACAACAAAGGGCATTTTTTTATGCATTATTTTATTTGATATAGCAATTCACAGCGACGGGGCAGGCATCATGTTCTTTCTATTACAGATGAAAGTGAACCTTAGGGAGGGGTGACAGTCACATCAGCACAAGCAGCTAGACTGGGTCTGGGTCTTCTGACTTGCCCTGAGATATGAGATCTGTCATGCTGCAGGCTACAGACCGGATGGAGCTCCTCACTTGGGTTCTTATGTCACAGACCCCCTATTCTTTCCAACCCGCTGAGAAGCACTTTCCCGCTCACACAATGCAATTTCAAGTGCAGGGAGCCCTGGGAAATGGCTGCGAGCCATGTGAGGCTTCCTTCCTTAAGAAAAGCATACTGGTTCACCAGTACCTGGTCACTCATTTTCCAGTCTTCCCAAGGCCTCAGAAGCCCGACCTATCTTCTCTTTTCCCTGCTGTCAACACCTCCATTCCCACCTGGAAGCTATGAAATAGTTTGCAAATGTTCAACTTCTTTTCTAACCTGTTACCTCTGCAAAACAAGTTCAGGTTGAAAATCTCCTTGGCCCAGCACAGAGGCACGCTTCCTTCCAGGAGTCTTCCCCAGAGGTAATTACAGAAGAGACTTCTGGAGGAAGCAGATCTACAGAGCCACCCCAGCTCAATTCTAGCTTTCAGGTGAAGTTATTTTCAAAAATTTTAAATGTAAGCATGGAAAAAGTAGACTTGGATGATGAATTATAGAGTCCTAAGTGTCAAAACTGACTTGAGTGGAGCCATTTTAAGACAGAGATGGAACTGACTTTCCAGAGAAACTGCCTTGCCATCTTGAACTCTGGACTGGGCCAAAATGGCAATTGTTTTACCAGCAACCGTTTGAGAAGTCAGCAGGAGAACAGACATCCTGACCACAGAGACTGAGGATTGTGGACTTTCTGATGATAGAATCAATAGTCAATCAATGGTTAGCCAAGACTAGCTCTCTGCCTCCGATTCCAATTAAAATTCTTTGTAATACAACCTCCCTTCTTTGCCTTTAAAAGCCCCTGACTTTTACTCCCCAGTGGGACACTATTTGGGTTTCTACCTGAATCTGTGCTTCCTAAATTGCAATCTTTGATCCCCAATAAACGCTTTGCCTCTTAAACTAGTTTCTGTTTTGAACGTTGACATAAGCAATGTATCAGAAGACTTGTATAGAAGACTTCTATATTCCAAAAGGTAGAACTTCTCCAGGTCATATTGGATTCTTAACATTTAAAGTTTTTAATTATATTATTTTCATATTTGTATGCTTTAAGATCAGAATTTAACGATATATCACAGAAATCTTTCCAGGCCAAACATCAAGCTCTACTTTATTCTTGTAAATCACTGCATGGTATTCAATTATGTGGATATACCACAATTTAAGTAATAGCTTTACTAATGAGGAGTCTTACATGCTTTCAAGAAAGATTATGTAAGTTTATTTTAGAAAACAAAATAATTGCTAAGAATCAATCATAACTCCTAGTCATAAAAAAAAAAAAACACTCCACTAATAAGTTTAAATTGCTTTTCAGTTACGCCACTGAAAAAGAGCTGTATAAAAGTAAGAATTTGAGGGGCCGGCCCGGTGGCACAGGTTAAGTTCATACATTCTGGTTTGGTGGCCTGAGGTTCGCTGGTTCGGATCCCGGGTGTGGACCTAAGCACTGCTTATCAAACCATGCTGTGGCAGGCATCCCACATATAAAGTAGAGGAAGATGGGCACGATGTTAGCTCTGGCCAGTCTTCCTCAGCAAAAAGAGGAGGATTGGCAGCAGATGTTAGCTCAGGGCTAATCTTCCTCAAAAAAAAAAAAAGTAAGAATTTGGGAAATTTTACTTTTTCTAGTTACTTGAATTATAAAATGCTATTATTCATTATAGAGTTAGAGAAACCAGAGATCTGAACCAGACCAAAAGGCAATTGTTCTTCTTGAAAATAACTCTGGGGACCAGCCCCGTGGCTGAGTGGTTAAGTTTGTGCGCTCTGCTTCAGCAGTCCAGGGTTTTGCCAGTTCAGATCCTGGGCATGGACATGGTACCACTCATCAAGCCATGCTGACGCTGCATCCCACATACCACAACTAGAAAGACCTACAACTAGAATATACAACTATACACTGCAGGACTTTCGGGAGAAGAAGAAGGAAAAAAAAGAAGACTGGCCACACATGTTAGGTCGGGGGCCAATCTTTACAAAAATAGCTCTGGATCAGAGAGAACACTCTTATAGATCAACCGTTCACCCTGGGTATCAATCCTCTTTTTCTATGCATGCTTGAAAGAGCATACACATCAGAAAAAAGAAGAAAAGGCAAGACTAAGAAAGTGATCAATGAGCATATCTCTGCTCACTGGACAAACTTCGTAGGTCTTCTATAAATGAAAATGCTACATAGATAGTCTCCAAGGCCCCAGCCTTCGTATTACAACATAATCCTCTCAAAGGTACGAGGCACGTTTTTGTTTTTAAAATCTGTACCTACCATGGGAGCTAAATAACTAGATGACTAAAATCAACTGGAGCTGTAACTGTCTCCTATCAGGTAATGGTTTCCAAAGGGAAGGCTCCATGCAGAGTGGTTAGGAGTGCGGCCTCTGGACTCTAGCTGCATCCAGATCCTTGCTTTGCCATTACCAGCTAAGTGAATTGGATGAGTTACGCAACCTCTCAGTGCCTCAGTTTCCCTTTATGAAAAATGGGAATAATCACTGTTCCTGTCTCATTGTGAGAATTAAATGAATTAGTACATATTAAGTGCTTAGAAAAGTACCTGGCATATGGAAGGAACTCAGTATATTTTAATTATTGTTATATAATTTATATTAATATTAATATTTATATTAATATTGTTATATAATACCAGATAATTTTAGATGATTCATGAGTAAACTTTTCATTGTATTATTTATGTCTCTGTTTTAATGTATTTTGGAAAAATTAATATATTTTTAAAAAATAGCTAGCATAGCTATCAAATCTATGATTTTACAGATATTAAGGCTTAGAATGAATCTAAGTCTTTAAAAAGGAGTAGATTTAAAGTTGATGTAAAGAAAAATAGTAAATAAAAAATAGTATAGGTAACACACAAAAGCAAAAATCTTCCCAAATTAAAATTTAGGAAATACTAGACCTTTACAATGCCTATAATATGAATTTTTATACTTAAAAAATGCCTCTTTGCTTTAAATGGCCTTGAGTATGAGTTGACACATATGCAAAAGGTATTACATAACCAGTAACTATTGGTCAGCTGGTAACAGGGAGATTTCAATTATTATTTTCATTATCCAAACATCAATTGGACTTCTCTCTCCATAAAAATAGAAACTGCATTTATAAGAGGTAGAAAGGAAGGGTGATTCTAGTAATTGTTAAAAGAAAATTCATGGAGTTTCTAATAGACCATGAATGTGACACCACTCGAACCCATATTATGTGCCTGTGATACAGTTAAGACGCTGTTTACTCTGAGCCTGTGCCCGATGGGCATGTCCTTGTTTACAGAGGGAGGGCTCCCACCTGAGGCCTGAAAGGGACCAGAGGCGGTTGCTGGCCAGGAAGGGTAAGATCATTCTCAGGCCAATCAGGAAGGGTCCTACGTGGCTTACTGGTTTCAACCTGGACTTTTGGCCTCAGTTCTGGTTAGAGGCCAGCATTTGAGAACAGCACACCCATTTTCTGGAAACGAGTCAGGGTGAAGCTGGGGAAGGCAAGCAGGCAGTTGGCACAAATGCAGTCCAGCCAGCACTTTAGGGCCAAAGGGTCTTTCTCATGACATTAGAAACCTGTAGTACTTTGAAAGGTAGTTTTCCTTCTTTTTATATTTTGTGTGAATAATTTTCTTTCTAACCTCCTTTAGCACTTACTGGAGTTCTTGTTGAAAATGCCAGCCTCTCTCCGTGCTAAGGGGAACAGGAAGGGAGAGGGGTATGAAGAGAATCTCTGGGCCAGATCTGTTACCATCATCAAGTCTACTGGATGCTTTCACATCGGTAACTTCACAAAACCCACGTGGTTAGAGCCTTACACCCAGGTCAAATACACCATGAGTGGGATTTAAAGCTCCTCCCATACACCACAATGTCTTGTTTCAGCCACACATAAACCAGAATTCTGAAGAAGCAGCAGCTTATTCCTTGGGAATAAAGTATAGGAAAGCCACAGGAATCAAAGGGACAAATCCCAAAGCAAAACCACTCCACATGATGAAGAAATGACAAGCAATAGGATATAATGGAGTATATAAGGAAGCCATTCGCTTTAAAACTAATTCGGCCTGACCTTGTTCTTCCAAAAAGGTCTGACGTGGCTTGTTGAGCGTGCTTTGTACATCTGTTTTAAACATTTCCAATGTCTCAAAGACAAGAATGATGCCCTTCAAGACAGAGACATGGCTTCCCTCCATATTGGCATTTCTTTAAGGATAAGCATTTCTTCCTAGAAACCAAGGATTAATTACCGACCTGCTGTGTTCACCTTGTGTCCACTAACTTGCTGTGCCAGCAAAGCAATCTTGTGACTGTTGTGAAAGGGACATTCCTGTCATATGTGATGTATGCTCTTTGATCCAAGACAGTATATAATCACTCTGTACAGCCCACTTCTTTGGTGTGCTTCCTTCCTTGGGAAAGGAAGCCCTCGGGCTATAGTCCTCAGACCTGGCTCATATAATGAACTCACCTCGATTTTGATTTATAGATTGATTATGGATTGTGACAGGCATTACCTGCAGGGCTGGGACTAGGGTGAGGGAAGTGAGGCGCCCAGGCTGCAGAATTTAAGGAGGCATTTACTCTCAAGGTCTTGCACGTGCCTCACTCTAGTTCCTGCCCTGTTTCTACAGCTTTCACCTCCTGAAAGTTTGGAGTGTATATTTTGTTTTAGTAAGAGAGGTCACTCCCTTACAAGAGTCCTACCTTAATAAGTGATGTTTGATATGTTATTGAGCTGGTTAAAAAAAATAAACGAGGGCCATAGGTGATAAAAAAAAAAAAGGAAATATACTAGATTTCAAAGAAACCAAACCTATAAAAACATCTGAGCAGGAATCTACAGATTACTGCCTTATCTTACTATTCCCCCAATAAATAACTTGCTATTCCCCCAATAAATAGCTCTTTATAGTGCAAAGCCAACTATAATATGAATTATTCAGAGAATAAACAATTTCTTAAAGTCTTTCTGACTTACTCTGATATACTTGATTTTTAGTTTGACTTTCTATCTTCATAAACAGAAGAAATGTATCATTCAATGCCCTTTGACCTGACCATAAGCTAGGAACTTGTCTGCTATAAACATATTCTTAACAGAGGGCAGAACAAAAACATTTAATCAAATAAGCTTAAAGGACAGCGGAGCCATAGTTTACCCCAGTCAAAAATAAGCGTATGAGTGTTTTGTAGTACAGAATGCTACTAGGCTGGAACCTCAAGAATTAGATTTGAATCACCGAGTTTTCTCATATACAAATGTAGGAATTGCATTAAATAAACTCTAAGGTCCTTTCAAACCCTAAGAGTCTGTGATTCTATTTTAGGATTAGGCAGCCCAGGAATGGGGGCCAAGGAGTACACACAGAGCAGCATTCAGAGAAAACTGCTTCATCAAGGTGAGGAGGCCATTAGGTTCTTGCTTTCTCTATTCACGCTAATTCTTGCTTCCTCTTGTTAAAATTACCCAGGCCAAACAACTGCTAAGTATTTCATCTAAGACCAGCAAAAGCTGAATAAGGATGGGAAAACATCATCTCCCAAGATTACATATTGTTATTTCATTCATGCAGTCAATAATTTAGCAAATATTTCCTAAGCATCTGCTTTATGCAAGGCACTGTGCTGTGGTGAAGGAACAGATGGGCAATCACTGTCTTAACTTAAAATTGGGGAAGTTGTCCTGCTCAATAAGGATACACATAACCAAAATAAAATGGAGAAGTTCCACAGGAGAGCTACAAGGCCCTGTGGTGGAAGCACAGCTTTCTGGCTTGGAATCCTGGTCCCGATTGAACGTTATGTAACTTGGAAGAGGTTAATTTCCCTTCAGTTTCCTCATCTACAAAATGGGGATAATACCATTGTCTTTTCATAAAGTTGTTGAGAGAATTAAATGAGACAATAGACAAAAGCAGCATAAAATAATGCCTAGTACACAGTTGATAACTAAATGTTAGTTATTATTGTTGTTATTATTGGAGTTTAGATGAATAAGTGGTTGATTTGACTCTGGAGAAGGAAAAAAACATTCTTAAGGAAGTAGTGTTAGAAGTGGGCAATGAAAGATGGAAGTGGGGCAGAAGAAAGGAAGCAGAAGGAGAAAAGAGAGGGGCAAGAAGGAGAGAAATCCTGTTATAGTAAGTAGTTCAATTTGGCTGGAGTGGAAAGTTCCTTAACAGAAACGGTGGCATGAAATGCAGTTCAGGGCTCCATTGTAGAAGCTTAATATAAATCATTTAACTTTTTTCTATTAATTTCCCTTCATCCCCAGTCATGTCCTAGAAATTAACACAGTAGTTTAAAAATAGATCAAATGTTATTATTACTATAGATACGTAGTCAGCATTATGTCCTATATGGGTAAAGAAGCGCAAGCATCAGAGTCCAAAAACTTTCTGTGTGCTTCTTGACCCCTTCTGGAAACAATCTGTCGATTCTGAAAAAGCACTAAGAATTCTTAAGTCTAAGAAACAGAAAACAAGTTCCAAGCTAGGTAAAATCACTTAACCCTCCAGGCCTCAATTTTCTCTTAATAAAAATATATACTACTATTACTTCCGGATGGATGGATAGAAGAAATACTCAAATGGTGGGAAGGGCATTCTAGGAAGGGAAACAACTTGCCGACCTCCTTGGGTTGACATAAGACACAAACCCAACAATGGATGTGAAAGCACTTCACATACCTGATAAATATTATATAAAATGTTAGGTATTTTTCCTACATGCCATGTAAAGGGAGGTAGGAACTCCAGAAAAAAAGATGGTGATATATGGTTAAAAAAAAAAAAAAAGTAGCTTTGGGGTCAGACAACTTAGATCTGAATGCTTCCGGGTCCTGTCATTAACTAGCCCTGTGACCTGGAAGCAAAATAGCCGCAACTGCTACGATTTTTCTTGCTACTGCTGGGATTTTGTCAAACAGGCAATGCGAATCCTGTGATGGTGTTCCCCTCCCTGCTCCAGGCACTTAGAAGCATGTGCAGGATCTAATTACATTTCAGAAACTCTTCTCAATTTCATCTTATTATTTTAACCCTTTCTCTCCCCTTTTGGGCCATTATGATTTTTTTTTTAATACCTCAGGTCCCCCACTCCCTTTGTTTTCTAAATGAGGCTGAGCCTAAAAATCAATTAATCATAATTTGACCTCTTCCATCAGGCCTCCCTGACATCCCTAAACAGAATCTCTTGGACTTGCTTGTATGCCCTGCTTTTTGTAAGCGCTCCACAAATGGTTCCTAAATTAATAATAATATTGAGATGTTCATAATTTAACTCACAAATATCAGAAACATAGTATAGTTTAGTTCTTGACAAGAACGTCTGCCAAGAAATCATATATAATAAACATATCCTTTAACTGTCAAGCTATGTTTAAAATGTTAGTGCCCTGGGTGGATTCCGACTCCTAGCGCCCCTGTGTACAGCAGAGTGGAACCCTGCCCAGTGTTTTGCACCATCCTCTCACCTTCTGGTGCTCTATCAGACATGCTCCACTGCTGTTCATAGGCTTTTCACGGCCAATTCTTTCAGCAGTGGGTGGCCAGGTCCTTCTTCCTAGTCTGTCTTAGCCTGGAAGCTCCACTGAAACCTGTCCACCATGGGTGTCCCTGCTGGTATTTGAAATACCGGTGGCATAGCTTTCAGCATCACAGCAACACACAGCTGTCACAGTATGACCACCGACAGATGGGTGATGTGGTTCCCTGACCAGGAAATGAATGCAGTCAGAGGTGGTGAGAGCAGCGAATCTTAACCACTAGACCACCAGGGCTGGAGTGCTCAAAATGTAGGCTCCATCAAATATTTTTAAAAATGGATGCGGGTATGGAGGGCATGGAATATTTCCACTGTATTCCTGCTATCCAACCTCAACTCGAATTAGTTCTCCACAGGACCTACACGCAAATATCATTATAAAGGGATTGCACTATTTGGAGGGCAAAGAAAAGAAAGCAATGTCACAGAATGTGCAGTGTAATATTTATCCCATGTACTCTAAAAAGCTACAGATAGAAGGGAACTCCCCCCGCCTCCCGTCCCCTCCCCACTCAGCCATAAGGGGTGCTTCTGACGAACAGTAGGTCAAAGCCCGCATTATTTATTCTTCTTATTTCGGACATATGTCAAATACTCATTGCTAATAAAATTTGTTGGCTTTTATGATCTCTGGGCCATGATGATAAGGATTATTACCTCGCTTAGTTTTTCACGAAAAGTCAATAAAACAAGGAGGAAGTTCCTTCTTAAAAGCACCTTATCTTTGATCAGTGCCACCAGTAATTTCAGGATCACTACCGCAACCTTTGAGAAACAGGATTACGAAAGTGTCCGAAGGGCATCTCGGGCTTGGCCAAGCGGACGACAAGCCCTGGTGCCTGGTAGGACAGAGATGGGGGTGTTCAGTCCCTAGTGTGCAAAGTAACCGACAGCTTGTCCATCCCACAGCTTGGCGCCGGAGCGGGTGGCGGCCAGGCAGGCAGGGCCCGGCAAGAAGTGGCCCAGACAGCCCCCTCCGCCGCCCGGGGGAGGCTGGGGGTGGACCCAAGACTGTGGCAGTGACCTTGACAGCCTCTCCGCCGCCCGGGGGGCGGGGGGCTCAGGGTGGACACGGGACTGGGGTAGCGGCGTGACAGCCCCTGGGCGGCCCCGGGAAGTCTGGGGCGGACAGCGGCGCCGGGGCAGTGGCCGTGTCCGTCCCTCCGCGGCCCCGGGAGGCTCAGCCGCGCGGGGGTCTCCCCGGTCCCCGGGCGCCTCCAGTGGCGAGACCGCGGCGCACCCGGGGCGGGGCTCGGGCGGGGGACGCGGGGCTCCGGGGGACAGCAGTTGGGGGTCCGGCCGCGGGCCGCGGGCGGGCGGCAGGCCCTACCTCCTCGGTGGCCGTGGGGCAGTAGGAGATGAGCACGAGCGTGGTGAGGAGGTTGATGGCGAGGCCCAGCAGCGTGATGGAGTTGGGGGCCATCCACAGCGGGACCCACTGGAGCAGCCAGGTCCAGTAGAGCTGCAGCGGCGGCTCGAGCAGCGAGGCGCCCGTGGCGCTGTAGCGGTGCTCCTCCAGCCGCCGCAGCTGCGCCGCGCTCAGCGGCTCCGCCAGCGCCTTCAGCCAGCGCGGCGCCGGCCTGGCCGCGGCGCCCGCCGTCATGGCCGCCTGCGGGGCCCGCCGCTGCGAGGGAGCGCGGCCCGCGCCGGGCTCCAGGGCGGGCCGAGGCCG